>NC_057934.1:41992398-42037398 GCF_018555375.3 Anguilla rostrata | reverse complement strand
CTCGCCTCCCAATATTAACACAACACCTTGCAGGTGGCATGAGGAGTTGCATTTCTCGTTCAGCTACAGAATTCAGTACCTCAAGTTTTTTTTTTTTTTTTTTACAAGAACACGATGGACCTGATTGGGAAATTACCCAGCGTATTAAATTATTAAAAGGTGAATCTAATTGGGGGATTATGAGCGGTGCTGTGAATCGCAGGGCAGCTGCCGTGTATACATAAACCAGGACAGTGGGCAGAGTAGCTGGGAATTGTCTGCTTCTGTGCAGAGATTACGGTCCTCGCTGGGGTCTTTGCAGTGCCTGACTGATTGTTTACGCTGGTGAAGGACCACCCCCCCCCCCCCCCCCACCAACCCTCGCCCCCCCAGGGTGAAGCTGGCGCTCAGTTAGGTCTTATGGAATGGCACTGCCAGAGCTTGGCACTGCATTCTGAAACCAGGAAGGCTTGTTCTTTTTTCTTCTGTTTCCCTTTCTAAGAAGCTGAAGCGCATAAAAGATTTGGGGATGAGCTTTGGTGTCGGTGAAAGGCAGGGTGCCGTTCAGGCATGAGGAGAGCCTGCCGCGGTCCGCGGCGGGAAGGTGCCGTTCGCCAGGAGGGAGTTGGCGAAATTGGTGGTGCTCAGCGCCGACGGCCACCCGCCTGCGCCTCCGCTGGGCACCGCGCCGTGGCGGCGTTGGGGTTGGGCTCGGAGGCGTCGGAGACGAACGGACGTTCGGACGCGAACGCCCCTTTGGCTTCACGCAGCGTCCGGTCAGCGCAGGGGGGAGTCCGCCCCGTGTGCAGAAGCAGGGCGTCACTCTGCTGGGAGTTCAGTCACGGGGGGGGAGCTTTTAAAGAGCGTTTAGGATTCAAAAGAGCGCAGCGGGGGAATGAGGGCGTGTGTCGTGACAAGCAGCAGGGTGTTTTCAGCTCACACCTCGTGTCTGTGTGTGTGTCTATGTGTGTTATATTCTGTATGTGTGTCTACGTGTGTTATATTCTGTATGTGTGTCTACGTGTGTTATATTCTGTATGTGTGTCTACGTGTGTTATATTCTGTATGTGTGTCTACGTGTGTTATATTCTGTATGTGTGTCTATGTGTGTTATATTCTGTATGTGTGTCTATGTGTGTTATATTCTGTATGTGTGTCTATGTGTGTTATATTCTGTATGTGTGTGTATATGTTAAAGTCTGTATGTATGTGTGTGTATGTGTGTTATAGTCTATAAGTGTGCATGTGTGTTAAAGTCTGTATGTGTTTTAATATATATTCTAAAGCTTACGTGTGTGTATGTGTGTTAACGTGTGTATGTGTGTGTTTGTGTGTATGTGATGTATGTTAAAGTCTGAATGTGTGTATGTGTGTTAAAGTCTGCATGTGTATATGTACTGTATGTTAAAGCCTGTATGTGTGTGTTTGTGTGTTAAAGTCTGTATGTTTGTGTGTATGTACTGTATGTTAAAGCCTGTATGTGTGTTTAGGTACTGTATGTTAAAGCCTGTATGTGTGTGTTTGTGTGTGTATGTGTGTATGTGCTGTATGCTAAAGCCGGTATGTGTGTGTATGTGTTTGTGCTGTATATTAAAGTATGTATGTGTATGTATGTGTTGTATGTTAAAGCCTGTATGTGTGTATGTACTGTATGTTATAGCCTACATGTGTGTTTATGTATGTTAAGCCATGGTACATGTGTGTACGTACTGTATGTTAAAGCCTGTATGTGTGTATGTACTGTATGTTATAGCCTACATGTGTGTTTATGTATGTTAAAGCCTGTATGTGTGTATCCCTGTGATTAAAGTGCAGCCCCATATTTGACACTGATGGATCTATCTCTGGGCGCAATATGCCTGATTATCATTTCTGAATCAGCCATTACCTTGCTATTCATCCTGACGCATTGAGCTATAAGGATGGAGGAAGCCATGGAGCTGCCCTGAGGGTCTGAGCAAAGGCTGCCTATCTGCGTGTGCAACATGGGTGGTGTCTGGGGAGAGGCTTTTATCTGGTCCTTATCGTGCTGCCACATGCTTGGTGCTTAATGTGAATAATCAACCTCTCAGTATAGATGGGGAATCATAGTCAGGTTTTCCAGTGTGATATTATGTTATTTTATAATGGTGCGTATTGTTTACATTATGAGTATGTATTGTTAATTGTGTGAAAAGATTATTTGTTATTCACAGTATTTTTAGTTATTCTGCTGTAACGTGGCCTGGAATGGGCTATTGAATGACAATATGAATACATTTTAGTGTCTTTAGTGTCTTTAGTGTATGGATGTTTATGCCTCAGTCAGTTAGGCTGATCTTTTTGTTTGGTAGTGCATCTCAAAATCTTTCATAATTTGTGCTTGGCTGACTTATTGACTTGTGTGTGTTTCCCACGAAGGTGTGACTCTAAGTGCCATAAAGTGCTTCAGATCCCACCACGTTGTGTTTCCTGTAAAGACCGGCTTTTTAACCAACCCGTCTCTTTCACTTAAAGATTACACGTTTACACGCCTTCTTCCCAGTGTTCATTTTTTTTTTTTTACAAACTTTATTGTTATTGTAGCTCTATTCCGCACAATTTGCCCGTGTCCTGTATGGGAGTAAGGGGTTGGTTACTGTCTCCAGAAGATCACACGATGGGCCGTCAGCTTGGACTCGTTTGCATTCAGTTGTTGATCATTCATTTGCTAAACGATAAGGTTTTGGTCAACTTTTCCATGTGTTCTGGGCAATTAGCATTTACCGATACACATGCTAGAGGGTAAAATGATATTCCTGCTAGAGGGCAAAAGCTGCTAAATATTAGGACCACTGTGGAATGGGCCAGCCCTGTCAAAACACGCACTACATCCAAACAGTCTATTTTGATCAAGCATAAAAGAAGTAGCAGCAGTATATCTGAAGCTTAATGGAAATGTCAAAAATACATAGAATGCCTGGGTGACCGCGTGGGGAACTGAAAGGTTTAAAGGTGGAAGGTGCTTGTGGTGACGGTCACTGATCTGCCCCCCCTGCATGATAATGTGATCGTATGAATGCGAGAGCACGCAATGCCATTGATCCAGAGCGCAGCACTGAAAACCCAGGGCTCCTCATGGCCAATTGTGCATGCTCTCATTAAGAAAGAAACACTGTGAGACCCACTGAGAAAGAAATACCAAGCGCAGCCTCTGCTGTTCATTTTGTAACAGATATAAACACTTTTTGTGAACACTATTAAGGGCAGACTCACTGAAATATTGATGCAGTGACCGCGCAACCGCGCCCGAATAGTTAGCAAGCGCAGTTTGTGATGTCACAGAAGCACAAGACCAAGACGTGTGGAGAGGACACAATGTCAGAAATAGAGAAACCTCAGGTTTCAGAAGCTGAATATCTTAGTGACATGGATCAATGCTAACTTGCCAAGACTAAAATTCAATAAAAATGATTGGAAGAAATTGTCCAACAAATTATCCAACGAGAACAAGTAGTCTGATCATGCAGTTGGATTGGGCATGCCAGTGACAATGCTGAGTCACACATTGAAGATAATTAAATTATGCCATGTTACAAACATTAGTTTTGTGTTTGTTTGTTGCATACATCTTTTGTTTTTTTTCTTTCCGTATAGCTTGTACGTAATAATCTAATATACAATGGCACGAACTGAGTACCAGTCTGATTTAGCACCTTGGAGAGTTCCATAGCTGCTGGCTTTCAGACAGCATTTTATGGGAGCTGTCCAAAGGCCTGAATGTGACTGCTGTCCATATTCTACTGCTGTGTGACTGCTGTCCATATTCTACTGTTATGTAACTGCTGTCCATATTCTACTGTTGTGTGACTGCTGTCCATATACTACTGTTGTGTGACTGCTGTCCATATTCTACTGTTGTGTGACTCTTGCCAATATTCTAACTGCTGTCCATATTCTACTGTTATGTAACTGCTGTCTATATTCTACTGCTGTGTACCTGCTGTCAATATTCTACTGTTATGTAACTGCTGTCCATATTCTACTGTTGTGTGACTGCTGTCTATATTCCACTGCTATGTAACTGCAGTTCATATTCTACTGCTATGTAGGCCACAGCCCACAATCTTAACTGACCTCTTACGGCTAACAGCTCTCAGAGGAGGGAGGGGTGCAGCTGCAGCTATATCTCACACATGCAATGTGTCACATTT
Source organism: Anguilla rostrata (assembly GCF_018555375.3). Classification (NCBI taxonomy): domain Eukaryota; kingdom Metazoa; phylum Chordata; class Actinopteri; order Anguilliformes; family Anguillidae; genus Anguilla; species Anguilla rostrata. The sequence goes on along the minus strand of NC_057934.1, from coordinate 42,033,247 downwards.
TTTAGCTGTGAAACCTGCCATCGATCATTAGCCATCAGATGATCCCCCACGAGATATTTTTGGAGCGAGGGCTGTGGCAAGTTTCGACGGCGCTCGTGTTGCTATTTCCCTGGTAGCTCAGTCGTGTGCATTTGTGAATCATAGTGGGTGAATCAGACATACTTCTTTCTGGTCCTTGCAAGGGTTCAACAAATGCAAAAGCATCGTAGTCCTTTTTTTGGATTTCCCTCTCTGTGTTTAAATCAGGGTTGCCCTCATTACAATACTGTAGATAATATTCATTAGCGATGCTGAGTTTCATTCTGTAATTCTGCTACTCTTTTTGACATCGGCCCGCTCTTGTTAAGTCTGTAGTGCAGCTCATGCTCTTCTCTGCCGCATTAGTTTACATTTGACTCTGCGCCTCCTCTCTGCTGTCTGAGCATGCTTTATAAAAATGCTCTTCGTGCTAACCTCTGAATGCTCACACCTCTTTTCTGAATTTCAGCCAGCGGCGATACAATAACATTAATTGGAATCTTGCCTGGTCATTTTTTATTTGGCGCAAAATAATGGAGCGAAAGTAATAATGAATCAAACAGATCAATTGAGAAATATATGAGAGTGGTTGAATGACCAGCAAATTGGAGCAAATCAATATTTCTCGGAACAATTTTAGTATCTCGGTTCATAAAATTGTACCATTACGACAGAATGAATTTACTAACGTGGTTACTGGAGTTGTCTAAATATTTGTCTCTGTACAATGAAATGGGCTAGCCTGTTTAAATTGTAGTGGAAAACAAATTAGAGGTGGCAAGTTCGACGTGATCCTTGTCATCAAGCCATTCCAGGATTCAGTGACTCAGCCCGGTGCTGATGAATATTTTCTGCCTCTGTTAACCCTAAGAGGGATGGTCTACTCTTTCACAGAATGTCTGCTCTCTGGCATGTCTAACATGTTAGTGCTGTCTTCCTCTATGCTATACTATACTATACTATACTATACTATACTATACTATACTATACTATACTATACTATACTACACTACACTACACTACACTACACTATATTATGCTACACTATACTATAACCACTGCCATGTCGTTGACGAGTCTACTTATTGCATGGTTTTTAAATAGACCAAACCACATTACTGCCAGGTTTAAGGTTGTCCTATTAACCACTTCCTGTGGGTGGTAATTTATTACCATCTTTGTGAATCAGACATCTGCATAAAGGTTAGTCATTTTGGTGCTGAAATTTCTGTAGAAAACACAATTTAAAAATGCATGACCCGGACGGCACTCGTGTTGCTATTTCCCCGGTAGCTCGGTCGTGTGCGTTTTCTACCCACAACGGGTGCTTTGTGAGTCACGCATACTTCTTCCTGGTACTTTCAAGGGTTAAACAGGAGCAAAAGCATTGTAATCCTTGTGTGGATTCCCCTCTCAGTGTTTAAATCAGGGCTGCCCTCATTACAATACTGTAGATAATATTCATTAGCGATGCCGAGTTTCATATTGTAATTCTTGTTAACATCGGGCAGCTCTGGTTGAGTCTGTAATGTGGCTCACGCTGCCTGGTGCTGTCCCATCATCTCCTGGTTAAATTTTATTTGTGCTCCCGGTCTTATTATTCCCTCGCCTGTCACAGTTTCCATCAAGTGAACACCCTTATTGGACTCCTGAGCATTGAGGAAATAATGAATGCGCGCTTCGATACGCGGGTGCCGTGGGACTGTGGGAGGAATCCGAAAAATGAAATGCCACCGTATTAAGCGAGAGAGCAGATGAGGTTCTCCTTCATTTCACTCTCAAATTTTCGAGATAAAAAAAGAACACATCTTGATACGCTGTGTATTTCTTCCTGGGAATTTTAATTTTTTGAAGAGGTGGTGGTGATGCCGCATTTATATTGTGTCTTTTCGTGCGTTTGCGGCTTTGTCAGGTAATTAATTCTGCATATCGTCTCTAATTATGGATTTGAACTGAGGGCACAGTCATGAAACAAGACAGCAGACCCTGTGGTGCTTCATAAGGTAAATGGTAAACGGCCAGTAATCTGGGGCTGTTGAATTTCCCTGCAGTACTTTTTTTTTGGCTAAACAGACCTGCTTTCTTAGATTGCTTTCTGGTACGTGGGTGAATGCCAGTGAAGAAAGCAGTGTTTTATCACTTCTAAAATATTCACAAAAATATCTAATAACTGCCATTGCCAACAACACTAGTTTAGAATGTAGGTTCCCAAAATAGGGCATGAGAACCCAGAAGGGACAGGAATAGTTTCTGAACATGAAATAGAGCCTGAATCCTTACCTTTAAGCTAGACACTCCCATTTGTCTTCATTAAAAAGCATGTCATTTATTTTAACAAGCTCCATTCTCATTGGCAGGTTATTATATTGCTCTTAATTGTCTCTCAAACTGTAGAGTTCATGTCCCCTTAAACAATTTCCATTATTGGAGAGAGCTCAGTTCTGCACTCATTTAGCTTAGTGAATCATAAGAAAATATTTGTTTCTGCCATTTCCTTCCAATTTAGAATGCTCATTTATTTTCGCTAGCCATGCTGATTGCTGCAACTTCCACTGCCAATTCGGGAGAGCACAGATGGGCCCATGCTGTCCTCTGAAATGTGATGTCACACCCTTGCTTGTCACATCACAGTCTACAAGTTGAGCTTGTACAGACTTGAGTCAAAGGAGGACTCTTCTTCATATAAATAACATTAAAGAGGACATTTTTCCCCATTTTTCTAAGGACTCCATGGGTCCTTGTTTTTGAACCCCTGCTTTATAACTGCATAATCTGCTTGGGAACACTTTAGTTTTCCAGAGTGGATGATTTCTCTCCCCTATGTGTGCGGTCTTGTACATTTTTCATAGAATTGAAAAAAAAGTATTGAAAATGTAAAAAAGTGTCAATTGAAGATGGCTTGTTTTTTTTAAGGAAATATTTTATGGGTGAATTCATAAATCCAAATATTCTTCCAGCACTGCTTATGTTACCAACCTATGAGATTTTGGCATGAGATAAATACTATGCATGTTCATAATCTTGTATTATAGCGAATGCTAATCTGTAAAGATAATAACATTTGCTATTGAGATATTGCTATAGATAGCTACAAATTGGTATTTATTGTTCAACTTGTGAGCCTCCACTGGTTAGAGGAATCTGGAATGGAGCTACTTTATTAATGAGCTTATTTATATCCTGAATATAATTCTGTTCAGATCTGCTCATACTTCAAGGAGTTTTAGTAACAGAAAACAGCGAGTCTACAATCCTGCACATACACACATGCTTCTATTTAAGCTCTTCACATGCTGTTCCACAGTGATGGATGTGACTGTTTGTTGAACTCACATAAATGAAATGCTTCCACCATTTTAGAATTCCATGTTGGTAGGGGTACTTGAATTTCCATCAGATCTGAATAGTGGTATAGTTGAATGTATAATTAAAAGACATTAAAGATTAATTAAGGCTTTCTTAAAATTTTCTTAATCGTCCCTCCTTTCTGTAATATTGTAAAAAAAATCATACTAAATTGCTTTGTCAGTATGTTTGAAAACACTGACTTCACCTTAAACAAACACAGAGCCACAGTACAGACAGCACAGCGCACACAGGAAATGGGTGTGTGGTGTGTGAGCATGGACTGCCCAGCCTCTCTCTGAATAGAATGTACCTTAGGTCACTCATTGAATTAGCAGAAAGGACTCGGGCGTCGGTCTGTCATTCAATCTAATTTCACTCGGGATTTCAATTCTCAGGAGGCTAAGGAGGTTTAAACCTACAGCGATGGCCGTTGCTTCACGTTTGTCTCTGACTTTCAGATAATTGCAAAGGGTTGTTCTGCTGTCGCTCGGAAGCGTCATCGTATCGGAAAGAAATGAGCGGTGTAGGACTGGAACTTCTGGGGACTGCCAATCAGCACCATTTCTAAAAGGGGCTCATTAAGAAGCATGAGCAGTGAGCTCATCAGAGGCTGCTAATGTTTAGGAGAATCGCACATTTTTATATGGTAAATGCCCCCTCTGTCTTCATTTTGTCCCTATTAACTTCCCTGAAACTCTTAACCAGGAGAGTCAGACACCAGTCCTGCAGGGCCGCGGTGTCTGCCGGTTTTCAATGTGTTTCAGCGCGAGTGATTCATTAAAGTCTTCGATTGGCTAAGGAGTCCACAGACCTTGATCTCAAGGCCCTAGTTGGCTGCTGATTAAAAGGAGACCACAAATAAACCACAAATGCGTGCAGGCACTGTGGCCCCCCAGGACTGCAGTTTGAGACCCCCTGCCCTAAACAGTGGATCTGTGAGATGGGCTATCTTCACATAAATCGAATGTGCTCTGAATTTAACATGAGGAAATGGCCGGAAATCGAATGAAACCTTCAAGGGCCCGTTGCTGTGGACTTCATTGATTTTCCTCTCTCGCTGTCTTTGTGTGGCCTGTTTGCGTTTTGAGAGCAAATTCGCTGAGGGTCAGGCTGAATTTGTTTGATGTGGAGATCATCGCAAGCGGCTGACCGCGCTGGGGGCGACCCGCTCGCCTGGCTCGCCCCGCTCCCGGTTGCTATCCGGAGGGGGGCGCCGCGGCCAAACCGCTCTTTCGTTGCAGAGGCAGTAATACCAGGGGTCCCTGAACCCCCGTTTTTGTTGCCTTTGAAGAGGCGTCGTGTGAAGGTCCGCGCGGACCTCCGCGCTGCGATCGCGGAAAAGGTTTCTCAGCGTGAGGACCACTTCCTGTCTGGGTGACTCCGCTGCGCTCGGGGACCTTTCAGCACCAAGGACAGAGCCCTGTGGAATCACACGTTCCGTACAGAGCGCCGCTGTAGGTCTCTTCCCTCTGAATCATGGTACATGGGAACTGGAGAGGGTAGGAGGGGCCAGGCGGTGAAGCCTAGGAAGTAACGGGAAACCGTCTCTACTGTGCATGCTTGAGGGCAAAAGAGCTTTAAAAACCAAAGAAAACCTCATTGGTCCATTGTTTGTGATCATAAATTTCATTATGTGCTGCAGTTTCTGAAACAATTATTGTTTTAGCCCAGAAGTGTTGGGGAAATATGAATTAAAATGTGCATATTTTATTACGTAATGCATGTTTTTCAATCTGCCTTTTATATGAAATGTAACGGCTGTCAATCGAGTTTCAAAATACCTTCGAGAACATTTTATTTTGCCTGCAAAAAAAAAAGATTCCCCACTCACTTTAATGGGAGCTCCAATGTTTATCCCTTCGCACGCGCAGTACAGGCTTACTTCCGGGACTTCACGAACGTAGGTTTAGCTGAAGGCTTGCCTGCCTGTCTGGTTAAATGTGCTCGTCTGCGCTCTGAATCCGCGCCCCAGACGCGTGCGCGTCGGAGGGCTTTTAATCGTTTCGCGGGCGCCCGTGACCTCGGCCGAGGGTGAGCTCGGAGAAATGGGCCGCTGCGCGCTGCCTCTCCCCGAGATTATCGTCGAAAATATGGAAATTGGTCTCGCGCCGACTCGCGCGGGCCACGCCGCCGCGGCGCGTTGGAAATGTCATTATCAACGCGTCCGTGCCCAGAATCGTAGCGCATTCAGCGAGCGCATTGCTATGGAAGCCCTGCGGTAGAAGCCGCTGAGCGCTGCTCCCTACAATTTACTGTAGGCTCTTGCGCTGCAATGCGATGCAGCTTGCTGTCAAGTCATCCCTGGGGATGGCAGTGCCGTCAGAACTTTATAGCTGTAGAGAATTCCGTGTATACTGAGCAGTATAGTGCATGCTCATTCTGGAGGGCTCGGCTTAATAGCACCAGCAGAGAGAGCTCTGCAGGGCTGCGCTCTGTTGTGCATCACTGCTAGCTGAGAGCTGAAGTGCATTACTGTTGTGTTCTGGTGTAACACACACACTGACAGAGCTGGCAGAGTGACTGCGATCGGTACGACCGGGCGCACTATACAGTATGTGCTTCATGCACTCTACCTCATCACCCTACCTCCAATTTTGGAAAAGACTGTTGTCAAGGAACCGATTGTTTTTGCTTTCTTCCTGAAAGTCACTTAGCAACAGGTTTTGATCCTGAGTTGCTGCATAGCTTGATCCGTACGGGTCAACAGCACTGGGGAGGACGCAGTTCTTCTACTCCCTCTTCTACTGTTTTGGGAGAGGGGACTGTTTGGGGGCAAGGGGGTGGCTGCTTCCTGTCTTTGTTTTCTCTGCCCCCCAAGTAGTTGGTCGCTAACTGAAACCTGGCTCTCTGTGTATTCTTCTGTGTACATGCGTGCCGCTGTTCATTTGTATGTGTTAGCCTGTGTGTGTGTCTGTGTGTGTGTGAGAGAGAGAAAGTGTGTGGCTGTGTGTGTGTGTGTGTGTGTATGTGTGTGAGAGAGAGAAAGTGTGTGGCTGTGTGTGTGTGTGTGTGAGAGAGAGAGAGATAGAGAGAGAAGTGTGTGGCTGTGTGTGTGAGAGAGAGAGAGATAGAGAGAGAAAGAGTGTGTGTGTGTGAGAGGGTGAGAGAGTGTGGCTGTGGGAGAGAGAGAGAAAGATAGAGAGAGCGAGAGAAAGTGTTTGTGTGTGCATTTGCGCATCTGTGTGTGTGTGTGTCTGTGTGTGCGTGTGTGCCTCTGTGCATGTGTTTGTGTGTGTGTATGTACGTGTGTCTCTGTGTGTTTTCTTTGTGAGCTTATGAATAACACATGCTTCTGTGCTCTCTACCTTCCTGTTAAGATCTTTAACAGATGAATCTTTCCTGACATCAGGGGGAGGTTTAACGGTTTCCTGAGAGATGAAGGAATGTCTTGTCATGAGAAATAGGGATTTTCCACAGCTTTTCATTGCTCCATGTACAATCATCACATATTTATAATCATGGTGGGATTTATGCTTTATGAATAGAAAGGCCCCAGTATGGTATATGTCATGTAAAATGCATCACACATGCTGAATGGGATTATTACAACCATGCCTGTGTGAAAGAGACTGTATTGCTAAGTCATCTCTCACTTTTACTATGTTTTCTATTTTTAGTAAGTTTGTCAGTTTTACTTTTAATCTACACAATTGTTCTTTTGTTTTTTTCTGTTCTTATCAACCTCCATTGACAGATCCAATCTCTACACTATTTGTTATATACTATTTGTATCTTCTTTTCTGGTTATTCACTGTTACTATTTATATTTGTATCACATCAGAAATCTGTATTTATATGTGTGCATGTGTATTGATTTCATATTTTAATGGAACAGATTAGGAGTGGAGTGATTGGAAATAAAATAAACTGATTGTCTCTTTACACATTGTTTTAAAAAAACAGAGGACATAACATGAAGAAGAAAAAAACTTAATAAATGAGGATGGGGCTAGAAACCCAGAAGGGCTTATATGGCTCCTCTCCCTCATCAACAGTAAACAGAATAATAATAATAATAATAGTACAACAGAGCAACTGATGCAGTCGGCTCAGCTCCACGTCTTAGCCCGAGCCTCGGTCTTTAGCCGCCCCCCCATCCTTACGTGCGCTTGGGTGAGGCCGCGGCTAGCGAACCCGACGCCGCCGGCTAATGATTTATGCACGAGCCGCTCGATTGATCGGCCGCTGGCTGAATGGAAACGGGGACGAGTCGGACAATCAAAGGCGAGCCGTCCCGGCTCTGGGGGGGCGGCTCAGCGGCACCGCGCGGGCCTCCGCGCGCGGGGGATCAAACGCTCTTTAATGTCCCCCGTGCTCGGAGCGGGCTCTCCATTTACAGCGGGACAAGGGCGGGGGGGAGGGGGGGAGGAGGGGGGAGGAGGGGTAACCGTGCCAATCACCTGGCTCCGGCTCATTGGCCAGCAATCACCGCTCGTTCGTTCTCGTTATTGCAATTACGCTGCCTCCGCTCGTTACTTCAGTTGCGCTGAAATGGGCGCGCTTGTGCAGGGCTGATTGGGGCCCGGACTTTGGGGAATGTCTGTAGTGCGGGGGGAGCCGTGGCCTGCCCTGCTGTCCTGAACGCGCTGCTTGTGTTTCTGTGTGCGCTTTTTGGCGGCCCGCGTGCGGAGAGTGACGTAAACGTGCAGTATCCGCTGATTTCGTTGTGTCACGGCGGGCTGCAGTGAGGTACAGTGGGTAAGGAACTGGTCTTGTAACGGTAAAAGGTCACAGGTTCGATTCCTGGGTAGGACACTGCCGTTGTACCCTTGAGCAAGGTACTTAACCGAAATTGCTTCAGGATATATCCAGCCGTATAAATGGCTGCAATGTAAATGCTATGGAAAAGCTGTGTAAGTCGCTCTGGATAAGAGCATCTGCTAAATGTCTGTAATGTAATGTAATGTAATGTAACATTTGCCCTGTCCCCTCCCTGCCGGTAATGGCTGATGCCCGCTCACCCTGTAACGCCTCGCGCGGCTGTTTTGTCATGTTGAGCTGAAGAGCCCGGCTGGGCTGGGCTTGCCGCTGACAGGCGTCAGCTGGTCACATGACCGTCCTCTATGAAGCTGTTTACGTACGCGGCGAAGGCACGGTGCTGCTGGATGCTGGGAAGGACGGCTTGTCCGTAGCATTATGACAGCCCCTCCTCTGCTGCTGGGCCCAGAAATAGCCCTGGCACTTCCCAGCTGTAACTGTGGTGGGGTGGGGGGGCGGGGAAGAGGGAGGAGCCGATTCAGGGAGTGTGCTGAGAGGGTCTGTTAGAGCCGCTGTGAGCCACAGGGGCCCTGTCGCCATGGCCTGCCCCCCCCCCCCCCCCGACCACCTCACCCCCCCCACGTTGGTGTCACTGCCCCATCCGTACATGTCTTATCACTGTCTCTGCTGACCGGTTATGCAGAATGCAGTTTAATTATCGAGTTATTAATTAGTTATCCATTTTATTTCCCTTAGCAGGTCTGACTCTGTTGCACAGCTCTGTAGCATTGTAATCCTTCCGAATAATTGAATAATTTTTCAATTATTTTTGGTCTACAACAATTTGTCAGTTATTTATTTATTAATTAATTTCTTTATTTTTGTCTACAACCGTTCTGAATGAATAGACGGCAAATTTTTTAATGACTAAAAAAATATAATCTGCAAAAAGCTTTAAACTCTGGGGTTTTGTCCAGAATTTTGGCTGCTTTGTACTTGCAAAGCTTTGCCATTAAATGTTGAAATTATGCTCAGACTTTGTGTTTTCGGAAGATTCCTTTGCATTCGGCGTTCTTGATTTTCTGCCGTAAACATGGGAGGGTTGCCAAGGAAGTGATGACATGAATCACAGCGCGAATGAAAAGTCCGTGAAATTAATTCTTTCTGCGCTGCGCGTTCGATCGGCTTCCAGTATTGAAATCGGGGGCAGGTTGTGCAGCGAGCCGCGTAACAGCTCAAAGATGGCCGCCTCACCTTTCAGCTCAGCGTTCCCTCTGGGCACTGGACCGAATTGCTTCAGTTTCGCTGAGAAAGTGCCAGACACACCTGCAGGAAACTCGAGCCACACACGGAAAGAAGTACAGCAGTGTGCCGAACTGCAACATGCTAATTATAAAATTATAGGATGTATAAGTGTCCATGCGGTTTTTTTGAGCCACACCTAGAGATTTTAAGCAAGACCTCCTGGCGGTTTGGTGCGGAAGCATTCATCCTCTGTGAAGAATCTGCCATCTATGCCACTTTAATGTTTTATCACTGGTACATCTCTCCCTCATTCAGACTCAGACTCAAATTCATTTGCTGTTGTTGTTCAGCTCTGAATCGCAGTAACTCGAGGGCTCAGATAATTACTCTGCAGTCGTTGATGACGCGCCTTTAACGGCACTTCAGGCAAACCGTATCCTGACATAAAAGGCTTATCCGCTCATAAAAAAAAGTCTTAAAATGGTTCCCAGCGAGAAGGCCGTAACGGTTTTATTTTGTGAACGCTTCTCGTCGAGACTCGGCGCTGCTTCAGTCGTAAATCCCGGAGCGGGAAACCGCCAAACGGGCGATATCGCCGGGTCCAGCCGCGGTCCCTTCTCCCCCCGCGCTCGTACCGCCCGCGCGGCTCGCCTCGTCAGAACTACAGCGGCACACCGGCGCTGTGAATAATACATGAGTTAATTCAGCTTGACCTGTAGCAAACATCTAGACTGACACCGCTGGGGCCCGGCCAGCATCTGCTGGTGCAATTTAATTGAGTTTCTCAGTTTAAATGAGTTTTTTTTTCTGAGCCGCTTCATTGTGCTGGATTTAATTAATGGGATGACTCCGCTCCTTGTTTGGGAGTGAATGAATGTGATGGACGGATTTTTTTTTTTTCCCCCTCGATTTTGCATTTTTGTTATTTAACGCGGGCGCCTGCGTTGCGCGCGGATTCCGCTGAGACAGGAAGTACGGTTAATTGAGAAAATCGGTCTGAGGCGAAGACTGGGAAAATGAAGACCGCGACGCATTGACTGGCGCGGTCCTTGCGCTCTGCGAAACGCAGACCCCAAAGTACTCAATTAAAACGCGGTTGAGCGTTTGGTAAACGGTTGATCTCATTGCGAGCCATTGCATCTTTTTTTCTTTACCCCGCAGGTCACTGGAAAGGAAACTACAGAGACCCCTCCTGGCCAAGTCCCGCACCCTTCCCAGCATTCCTCAGTCCCCTACCGTGGCCAGGGTGCTCCACTCCGATCTAGTGGACGGCAGTCCTCCTCGCAGAATACAACCCAGCACCAGCCACCCCAAGGCTTGCACACTGCCACCTGCAGGTGAGGAGGACCTAGGCTCATTGAAATTCGATAGCCATTGGAGCATCAAGGTGTTGTGCGTTCTGTTTGTCCTCATTACGTTCATTAATCACTGCTTGCTTACATACATTGACAAAAGTGTGTGTGAAAAGAGTGTGAAAACGTGCATATTTTTAAAAAACCATGTTCCCCCATTTCTCCTTTATTCCCCACTTATGAATACTCAGTTGTAATTGCTGGACTACATGGCTGCAGCATCCTCGGCAGGTTGAGGTTGTCATTATGCATCAGCCTTTGGTCTCCAGGCCACGATCACACTTGACCAAAATTATAGAAGGCGCACACACACGCAGAACACACAGTAATGGCTGCATCATATCACTCATTACTGTACTGCAGCATCTTCTTCGTACATGTCAAAGACTTGCTTGAGGAAGCAGACTGAGCCTGTGCAAGCTTTTCTGCATTTTTATGCATTGACATCACTGTAATCATAATACATTTTTTGTGCGCTTGCTTATTGTCTTTTTTGTCTCTTAAAATAACTGTGAAGCTTGAATAATGAAAAAGGCCATGCCAATAGCTTTCTTGCCTAGCCTGATTGGCTCCCCCTGTGTGCTACGCTACTGTTTAGCATATTACCAACACTCTTTCTCACTCCAATTTTCAGACGTAATTTTGTGTAGAAAAATATTACTTGCAGGCGAATTCTACTGTATTGATCGGCTGATTTGCTCATTCCAATGCGATGACCTGTTCTGACAGCTGGCCGCTGAACCAGAAATCATCGTTCTTTTTATAGAATGAGCCGGTATGTCGGAGGGTTGCACTGAGGCTTCCGGCATGTTTTGTCCTGCCTGTCCTCTTCTGCATGCCAAACCTGTCTTCTTTCACGACCGCTCTGTGCGGTAAACAACGCCACAACAGGTGCCGTCAAATGGCCAAAAAGGCAATATGGCTGCGGACCAGCTCATTAGACGGGGCTTCATTTCCCCCAAATCAGCGTATTGTCCCTAATTTACAGCCTGCAGCGAGGTGGAATATCTCCCCCAACAGCCGGCCAACACAGCGAAAATGCCTATCGTTCACTTTCAGTTGCTAACGTGTTTCAGCTCATCTTTTAGCTCCAGGAATAGCGAGAACACTGCGGGGGCTACGCTTAAATTGGATAGGTAAGAGAAGCTGCTCTGTCAGAGCTGCACACGCAAGTGTCCGTGACGGAGGGGCGGGGGGGGGGGGGGTGGCAGGTTGGCGTCTGACTGATGCCCTGCTCATTATGGCTCCTAAAACACGTCTAAATGCGGCGCAAAAGAGAGAGAGGCCCGTTTTTTTTCCCCGCCGTCCGTCACCAGGCCCGCTGACGACAACCCGCTCCGACAGCTAGCGTCCGCCGCCGCGCGGAAGCCGGCGCACGTCACCCTTCTGTCAGGCGGAGCTGCGGAGGGGAGGCGCTGCTGTGACTGGCGCTGCTATCTGATCCCGGTCTCCGGCTCTCTCTCTCTCTCTCTCTCTCTCTCTCTCTCTCCCTCTCCCTCTCCCTCTCTCTCTCTCTGCCCTTATGAAATCCCCTCCTGGCTTTGATATCTGATGCTCTGAATACAAAAGCATTTCTGCTGCCCTGATAAAAAAAAAAAAATACACAGCTAACCCCCCATGCGCACTCTGCTTTATTGGATGCTTATTTGCTTAACCTGAACCGATTGGCTGCTTGGAGACCTACCGTGTGCATTTGCAGGTAAACGGAGAGTTTGGCTGCGGAGGCCAGAAGCAGGGATGGGAGTTTTTGTGAGGAGGAGGAGGAGGGCTTGTTGAAGTCGTGTCACGTTGTTTTATCAGGGCCATCGCTGCTGTTCCAAACCAAAGAAAGAGGTAGCAGTTGATCCCTTAGCCTTTCTTGCTTGTGATGTTTCATCTGAACCCTTACCTCCGGGGAGGGGGGGCTGAGGCTCATTGAAGTCTGCTTCTGAGAGGAGACCCAGCCCTTTGGCCCCTCTTGCCAAAGAGCTGAAAGTGTCCAAACGGCCTCTGCTTTCACGAGCTCGCCTTGCTTTTAAAATGTCTGACGGTGGAGGACTGTCTCCCCACCATCTCTGTGACTGTCGTGTAAGAACATTAGCAGTTTGGGCTGGAAAGATATGACTATATATCTACGCCCCCTGTTACATAATTTTGTAATGCAGTATTTTATAAGGCTAAATTAAAAAATGAATTAGCGTTCCTATAAAACTGGGCTCATTTTCTTCATGTCTGTTGATACTTTGTGAGAGATAATGCATGAAAACTTCCTGCCTACATTAATATGGTAATAATTATCTGTGTGCCTATTAATGTTGCCACCTACTGTCTTCAATTTGAACGCCCCTTTAAGTGAAACAAATAAAAGATATACTGCATGATGAAATCACGGTGAAAGTTGTATTGCGGAACAGGCACAGAGAGAGAGAAAGAGAAAGACTTCTTCCTTGAATTTGTGTTTTTAGAGACTTGCCATGGCTTCTGTCATAAAGTGGCAGCTGACCTAGGGAATTGGGGGGGGGGGGGCGGAGGGGGGTGGGTCGTCGAGCGCCGCTCTGCCTCGCTTCCACATTCTCGGAGCTTGTCCGTCAAATTATCGCCCGCGCGCGACATTCCCAGCATCCCTGGCAGATCTGACGACCATCAGAGACCTGCCACGCCGGAGCGGAGGGGTCAGGGGGTCGTGGCTCAGGCAGAACGGCTGGCTCCAGGCCAGTCTCGCTCACAGCAGCTTTCTCTGGAAAAGCAGCTGCCGGTTTCCCGCTGAGGAGAGACGTCGGGTTGGTCTTAACGTGCGGCAGGGAAAACTCGAGATGGCTTTACCATGCGACGCGCCGCTACATGCTAAAACCGTTTTTCTTTTACTCCGGTTTTAAATTGGCAGCCATGGGTTGGTCCTTGCTAGAGGCTCATAATCGCGCTGAGGTCTTGGAGCCCTTGGCTGTCGTTACAGTGTTTTCCTCTCTGCTGTGCAGAAACAGGCGGGGATAAAGAGAGGAGATGTTCTCTTAATGTTCTTAACATCTGCTTAGTGCTGGGAACGGTGGCTCAGATGCTTCTCCAAGCTGAAGAACCTTTCATAATCAGCTTGCATAACCCTCACCGCACACACGCAGGAGCACGCATGCACAAACACGCACACACACACACATACACACACAGGAGAACACACACACACACACATACACACACAAACACACAGAGGAGAACACACACACAAACACACAAACATGCACGCGCATACACACATGCACAAGCACACACACACACACACACACACACACATATACACGCACAAACACACAAACATGCGCACGCATACACACATGCACACGCACAAACACACACAAACATGCACACACACATCTCAGACTCAGTCGTCGTCTGATCCAGAGGGTTGTCAGCTCCCCCCCCCCCCTCCTCTCCGTAGCTGAGGGCTGATAGACTCAGAGCTGCAGAACAGAGGAGAGCTGAAAGCACTAAACTCCTAAAGCCTGTCTGGCACCGGGAGGGGAAGGGACAGAACCGCCGAGCTCGCGCTCCCAAAGAGGGACCAGCGGACCGCAGGCAGAGGAATGGCGGCGGTAAACGCAGCAGCGGCGGCGGCGTGTTTCAGAGGGTGTGCAGGCAGCCCCCCCTCCCTCTTCCCCTCCCCGACTCCAGCCTGCTAATGCGAGTGAAAATCCCTCGCTGCGCCCGGGGCTAACGATTCTCTGCGGTGCCCCCCCCCCCCGCCCCCCCGCCCACCCCCCGCCTTTCACTCAGCGTTATCGTCAGCGCGCAGCCCCCGTTAGCGCTGGCGTCAGCGGAGCGCGGCTGCCCGGCGCGTCCGCCTCACGCAGCGCCGCACGCCCCGCTCCCGCTGCCGACACGAAGCCCGGCCCACGCTGACCTTCTCATCCTGAGCGAAACACAAACAGGAAAACGCTCTGCCCTTCCGATGGAAACGGAATCGATTTTTCCGCGACGCGGCCTCCCCTCTTGTTAGTTGCCGTTACCGCGGTTTGAAAGATCAGGCTCCTGCGTGGAGTTTGGAGAGTTTTCGTTATCGACCGGCCTTCCGCTTTGCTCCGGCTCCTAGCTTCTTCCAGTCTCAAATGGGCTTCTCCTTCCGTCTTAAACTCTCGACTGCGAGTCGAAACTCTTCCGTTTCGCGCGCGGATGATTCCGGAACGTCTCTCTAATCGCTCTCTCGGAGGATTCGTTTCACCCCGGCGTCTGTCTGAGTGACGACACGCGCCTGCGTCGAAGGATTCATTTCTCCCCTGATTTAAAGCGATGTTTTTGTGATAGCGTGAGTAGTGCGGCACGCTTGCCGCTCCCGCAGACAAATGAGTTTCATTTCGCTGAGAACGCTACGGACGGCTCCTTGTGGATCGCACCTGCAGGTCTCATCAATAATGGAAGCCCTAACCCAAAGCTTGAGAGACACACGATCCCCTCCCTTTCACGTGCTAACGGCTAATCTGAGACCTCCGGCTGCTTTTGGCCGAGCTGAGAGGCGGCCCCTCCATTTTAAGCCCCCCCCCCCCAATTATTTTTTTTTTTTTTGTGCCACCGTCGCTCACGAATATCAACTCAAACGACTCGAGTCTTTTTTTCCTGCCTCTGTTGCCTAGCAACCGGTGTCACCATTCGCGCGGCGCGTTTCGGGGGCTCGATCGCGACGCGCCGCACATTCCTAATTCGAGTTACCAATTAGACAGCCTCCGCGTTCCAGCCTTTTCACTGTCTGATTCTGCCCTCCGGCAGTCATTAAAAATATTATTCTTGTTCTGTTATTTATTTATTTTTTTTTATGGGGATTTAATCTGAAGCTTTAGGCTTGAGTTTTTTTGGCGGCGGTTCAGACGCTGATATTACTGAATCATTAGCCGAGATGAAAGGCTCGGCCCCGTATGGATAATAAAGCAGTAGCGGGCGGGGGCATCCGAACGGCTCCGCGTGCGCGCTATCTCAACCGCACATCGCCGTGCTCCGTACCGCGTGAAGACAGACGCGCGAGCGTCCGCACCGCCGCTGAGGCTCTGTATCAGCACATTTATAGAGTTCAGCCCCTTCCACCCCTTTCTGTTCTCTGAAACCCATCCCCACCTTCATTAAACACCCTTTTCTCTTCACCCATCCCCCTCTGCACCACGCAGTTCTCATGCTGCATGTCACGTGAGAAGTTGTTTTCACACATGCAGTCACACTGTCACCCGCAGACAGACCTGGTCACCACAGCACTAGGCACTGTTCACACATTATGCACCTTCCACCTACTGTCTCTGACACCATCCCCACTTCAAACACTTTTCTCCACCCATCCTCAGCGCATGTCACACATCATGCACTCAGACACTGTGTCACACACATGCACTCAGACACTGTGTCACACACACGCACTCAGACACTGTGTCACACACACACACACTCAGACACTGTGTCACACACACACACTCAAACACTATGCCACACACACACATACACACACACACACACAGACACTATGCCACACACACACACACACTCAGACACTGTGTCACTCATACACACTCAGACACTGTGCCACACACACACACACACACACACTCAGACACTATGTCACACACACACTCAGACACTAAGCCGCACACACACACACACACACACTCAGACACTATGCCACACACACACACACACACACGCACACACTCAGACACTATGCCACACACACACTCAGACACTGTCACACTGCGCACCATATCGTGCTTTATACTGGTGTGACCCCCCGCTCTCCTGTCTTACAGACGAGGCCTGGCGGTTGGAGGACGACGAGGAAGAGGAGGGCGAGGAGGAGTCGAGCCACCTGCGCGCGGAGGTGCGCCCGCGCTCCCAGTCGCCCTTCTCCCATTTCCGCTCGCGGGCCGCCTACCTGCGCAAGAGCGTCTCCGTGGACGACCACCTGGGCATGGTGGAGTACAGTGCCCCGCCCCCGGAGGGCAAGAGCCGCCGCGGCGGCAAGGGCAAGCTGAAGAGGAAGTTTGTGAGTGCCACCCCTCCTTTCCCTAAGCTTCTGACTGCCCCCACAGCTTTCAGCCTAGCTAAGAGCCCGTCTTCCTTTTCAAAGTCTTTACTTCCGAAGGTTGTCTTTTCTGGTAATGAAAAACGAATACTCGACCCTTCTGGAGGAAAATATATGTTCTCGTTTTTCCTGCTTGTTGAGCAGAAATAGTGTGAAAAGATTGGCTGAGTAAGCCGTGCCTCTCTGAAACATGTGCTTTTTTTCTCTACAAGCTGTGATGTAGCGCAAGGTAAACACGACTGCAGATGACTGTGGCTAGCTTACGTGAAAACACGCAGACTTCCCTGGGCGTGATCTCTTGTGACATCACTCACCACCGCTGTGAGGTTCTAGCGATATTTACCACCCTGTGCCTGCTGGGAATTCAAAAGAGTTCAATAAGAATCCCATCGGATGCCTTGCTTGTGGTGAAAACAATGTCAAATACAATCATTTTAATTATATTTATTTTTATTGATTGCCACTGCATTTTATATTTCAGTAGTGTTGTTTTTCAAAAAAAAGAAAGAAAAGCTATTCCTCTACTGGCTGGCCTGGTGTCAATAATTAAAGACAAGCTAAATGGTAAAATACCGCTTATACGGAATCTATAGCAAACTGACACCGTGGATGGGCTGATTGTAGGCTATAAATTAGCTGATAAAATGGTCCAAGCATAGAATTGTTTGAATGTGAAATTGAGGATAAGCGAGGTGATGCATCTCCAGGCCTCTGGGTCATAGTGGGTTTGAACCATTAGAGGGCCGGAGCCGGAATGGTCTGTGACCTCAGAGTGGGGTAATGGGGCAGACACCCCCGGGAAGAGAACAGAACTGCAAACGGGTAAGGAACCTGATAATTACGCTGCTGAGCATTGAACAAGCAGAGGTCTGAGTTTAATATGGAAAGGCCCCAGGGCGCTCTGCTATGGCAGCATATCTTAACGGTTTGTAGAAAGGGAGTTTACGCTGCGCAACCGTGAGTGTGGTTCCGACCGGGCAGACTCCGCCCCAACACAGCGTGGCACAGCGAATCAGAACACTCACATGCAGTGACTGGCAGCAGCACCGTCAGCTCCACGGGAGGCTCTATGGTCCTGAGCCATCCTTCCATGAATGTATAACTATTAGCAATGATTAAAAAGGTAAAGTTTGAGCCTGTGTTTAGAAACAGGGTGTGTCTGAAGCCTGGACATGAGAAAGGAGATTAGTCTATGAGACAGGAGCTCTGTGGGAGAAGGCCCTGCCTCCCATTGCAATTACGATGCAGGAAGAATTCCTTCCTGAAATGAGATGAAGTTCCTCTGGTGAAAGAAGGCCACTCTTCCGATACTATTAATGTGGCCCTGGAAGGAGAGATAAGGTTCAACAACCGCACTAGCCGAGACTGTGAATTCATCTAAATTTAAACCGAAATGTAGGAATTTATCTCTCCAAGACTCGGACTTCAGAAAGCGGGCCGTCCTTTTAGTAAGGCGCTTGACAGCGTGTGAGTTCGTATCCTACTTCCTGTTTCAGACTCATTCGGCCGACTGGTGAGTCTGTGCAGCCTTTACACGGCGTGAACGCGATCATTCAGTGTCGTTGATGACGGGAGTGACGATTCACGTTGACCTTGCTGTTCAAGTGTGTGAGCGTATCTTCACAATGGCAGAAATGCACCCCATAGCATTATTGACCTACCTCAGTCCTTCAAAATAAGATGCCACATACTGTATTAGTTCATGTTATTTGTGATATGTCTATAAAGCTACATATGTCCAAGAAAATGCCTGTAATTATACACCCAGCATAGTCTAGCCTCGTTCGTAATGCATAAACAAACATGCGCTCTTTTTGTATTGAGCCATACGCTGTATGTGTGACATCAGCCTGGTGGGAGGAGCTGAGGGCATCGGCCCCTCAGGGGCCCGCAGTGGCCCCCTGTCACACGGGCTCGGGTCTGTGTTTTTATTCCCTCCGCTCCTCCGCGCCCTGATCTGCCTCAGGACGGCTACACGGTCTAGGCCTCCGTCGAGCCGCCGACGTTCCGAAGGTGAATTCGGCTGGAGAACTGTTGTGTTCCAGGGCTGGTTTCGGACTCCCGCTGCACGTCGCCGGGCTTCCGTCTCCTCTCAGAGGGGGCCCAGCTTCACGCTTGGGCTTTTTTCTGATGAGCGTCGCAAAATGGGAGCGAAGAAGAGAGATACTTTCTCCCCGGCGCTCGGCGTGCTTTCGCTACTGCGGCGCGTTAATGAGCGCGCTGAGCGGTCTCTTCCATTCCCTTCGCCTCACGGGCAGGCTCCCGCATGGCATTTTACCTGTTTCAGGTGTTCTCCAGTAGAGCCTTGATAATGAATTCTCTCCCGCTCCTCTCTGTCTCTCTCCTCCCCCCCTTCCCACCGTTCTTTTCTAATAAAAAGCCCATGTGGTTATTGGCGTATAGATGCAGACCTCTGCCCGTGGCTGTCAGAGTTGATCTGGAGCGCTGCGGTGAAAAGCCCAAATGAATTCCGCGTGACTGACGCCGTGGGATGCAGATGTGCCGTCAGGGCGGGCTGCACATTAAAGCAGGTGTTTAAGCGTCCCCCAGGCCTCTGTGGGATTCGCCTCTGCGGTGGCTGACACCTATTTAACCTTCCATCTACGTGCACTTTGCTTTGGGGCTCATTTAGGTTCTTCCACTCTTCTCCGTCTTGTTAGTCTTGAGTGTATGCTCTCTGTTGAACAGCGGGCTTGGTTAGCATTTAGGGTGCATCTGTGTTGCTGGTTTGCTTTATTGCTTTAGGGGAAATAGTCTGGCTGATGTTGGCGAGGATGCGCACCTGCGTGGCCAGGACATGGCCGCATGGTCAGGGCGGCCATCTTTGTGGTTTTTCCTTGATGAGACTCTTCTTGGTGGAAACAACCTTGGAAGGGTGCGTTTAGCTCGTCTGCATTGGAAAGCTCTAAACATGCTCTTTGCTACCTGTAAATTCAGGCTGACAGTTTGCTGGCTTGTTTAATTTATTGTTTCATATTATGGTTTGTTAAAGATTAGCAGAATATCTAAATGCAGGCCAAACTGTGGATTTCAACAGGAATCCCTCAACATAAGTAAACAGAAGTGAATGCCTTGGTTCTAACAAAATGTCCATGTCCACTTCTACGGACTGCAACGCCGGGCCTAATGATTTCTCAATATACTGCACAACAAAATGTTTGGTCAACATTTGATTTCATTCTGAATTAACACTGTTAGGGTTAAACGAACGCTAGCCACTTCACTGTGTGGTCATGATAGTGAATCCCAATGGACTGAGTCTGAGTCTTCATAGCCATTGTGTTGAGCCATTGCTGGGGGCTCCGAAGACCGTCTGCGGAGATGGGGGCATCGTTAATGTTTAAATCGGGCCCCATTGTTGCTGGACACCGGAGCCTGTAAGGGGAGACCTCATTAGCAGCAATGATATTGTAATTGGGTTTCAGCTTCTCCGGCGCGGGGAACACGATACACCCTCCGACACAGGGCCCGTTCCGAACGGGAGGACAGCGGAGAGAGGGCTGGAAGGGGCACAGACCTCCCCGAGCCCAGACGCTGAACCTGCGAGCACACTCGTGTGTTCCGACCTGCCGCTGGGCGCCTGCAGTACAGCCTGGAGACGGGGTCTCGCTGGCTCGACGGGGCGAGACGCTTGGCCTGGACTCCTAAATTCTGGTGCCGGGCGAGGAGCTGTCCCGCAGACAGGACTGGACTGGGAGGTTTTGGGCTTACACTCGCCTGGGCGCTGGAGAGGAGGCCCACAGCTAACCCCGGGGGCATCCGCTTGCTCCTCCTGAGAGGTCCCGACCGGACGGGGACGGGGAAGAGCAGCAGAGGGTCGTCTGCGTTTTGGGACGCCGTGCGGTCCACACGTCGGTAGCCCGAACGCTCCCTCTCTCCGCGCGTCAGACGCCCCCCCGCACGCAGACAGCACTCTCCGCCGCACGGGGGAGGGGGGGGAGTCCGTTATCCGGGCCCGATGGGGACCGCGCTGGACGCGATGAGCCGCTTCTGTCTCGGGGTAAGACGCGCGGCGGCGGCGGCGGCCTCTCCTCATCCTCCTGTCAGCCCGTCACTGCCTGAGGTTCTGTTTCCCATGCTACTGCTGCGTCATTCATTTCTGCTCCCAAAAGAAGCCCCCATTGTAGCATTGTGTTGTGAAATGCTTTGTTATCGCTCGGTGAGCCGCCTGGTTTATTTCTGGCTTGGCGGCGGAGGCGACGGTCCTATTCTCCAGCGTGAAGCTCGTCAGATTTGTTCAGTCTAAAGTTGGGTTCTGGCTCTCTTTCCTTTTTTTTCCCCCGGTTTGGGAGAAACTTGCTTTCCGCAGCCGACAAAGTTCCAACAGAAGAAAAAGGCTTCCGTGTTTCGAGCAGCCCTGTCAGTAATGAGCGCCTTAGCGTCTTGTTCATCGACTGCTGACAGTACATTTGCTCCACAAATGGACTGTCACCGTTACATCTGAATTACTGTATGCTGCAATGAGGTTATTAGCAGGAAGCCCTTTTTTTGTACAAATGTAACTAGGCCTCCCTTTTAAAAAATGCATTTTAGCTCTACCAGGCAGCCAGTCAGGCTCAGGGACAAGAAATGCCGCATCGCTCGTGCTTCCACGTTTCGCTTTTGCGGCGCATAAATTTTGGCCCCGTTCGTCTCCCGGTCCGCGGTCCATTGGAAATGCCACTCGAGCGGCTGCTTTTGTAAACGGGCACACGGAGTACCCGCCCGGCTCCCCAGAGGAGCTCCTTATCCAGTAAATGATATATGTGATGGGTGATTATTATCCTCCTAATGGCGTAATTTAGACTGGCGTCGCGGGGAGCTGCCTGCTCCGGAGGAGTCATCGCGCTGGCTCGTATCATACTGCCTGCGCTCGATATCTCTGCGCTGTCCCTCCACAAACACAACCCCCCCCCCCCGGCCCCCCCGGCCCCCACTTCCCCCCGCTCGCCTGTCTCTGTTCTGAGCGTGTGTGTGTGTTTCTTTCCCTGTGGCCTGTGTGTGTGTTTCTTTCCCCGTGGCCTGTGTGTGTTTTTTTTCCCATGGCCTGTGTGTGTGTTTTTTTCCTCATGGCCTGTGTGTGTGTTTTTTTCCTCATGGCCTGTGTGTGTGTTTCTTTCCCCATGGCCTGTGTGTGTGTTTTTTTCCCCCATGGCCTGTGTGTGTTTTTTTTCCTCATGGCCTGTGTGTGTTTTTTTCTCCATGGCCTGTGTGTGTTTTTTTTCCTCATGGCCTGTGTGTGTTTTTTTTCCTCCTGGCCTGTGTGTGTTTTTTTCCCTCCTGGCCTGTGTGTGTTTTTTTACCTCGTGGCCTGTGTGTGTTTTTTTACCTCGTGGCCTGTGTGTGTTTTTTTCCCTCCTGGCCTGTGTGTGTTTTTTTACCTCATGGCCTGTGTGTGTTTTTTTCCCCGTGGCCTGTGTGTGTTTTTTTCCTTGGCCTGTGTGTGTTTTTTTACCTCATGGCCTGTGTGTGTTTTTTTCCCCGTGGCCTGTGTGTGTGTGTTTTTTTCCTCGTGACCTGTGTGTGTTTTTTTTCCTCGTGACCTGTGTGTGTTTTTCAGACGGCAGGTTTTACGGTTTTGCGGCTCCGGTAAGTGCACCCTCTCTGGCGGCCCCGGCGCGAAGGCTTTGGACCTCTGACTGAGGCGGTGCTCCGTGTCCGCCTCTCTCAAACGCCTATCTGGGCTCTCTGATCCCCGGGGTCTGCTGTCGTTTTCGGCAGCGCGGTCGATCCAGTGTTCGAGCAGCACTGTCTTTGAAACTGTCGTGTTTGCTTGGCTCCGGTCTTTCATACAGGGAGATGTATTGAGCATTGTACGGCTGCATGAGTCCATTACTGTATAAATGGGAGATTTAGTGTATAGGTTGTGCGCTTTATTCTATAATACATAAATGGGAGATATATTTAGTACTGCATAAATAATATATTTAGTACTGGCTTTGGTCCATTACTTCTGTATATCCTCCTAAGGCCTGGCCATCCATTTTCCTCCTCTCATTTGTCATTTTGTCTGGTCTCAGTTGAAAGAGCCATTCATACAATACTACTACTATGCTGAAATCTACACTGCAAGAGACATTCAGTAAAAATGTAAAATATTTTTAAAAATATATTCAATGCAATATGTTTCTGTTTTCCAAGGCACTTGTATTGTACCACAGATGAAAATACTTTTAAAAATGTATTTCGGGTCTCAGGTTATCACATAAAAAGGAGTTGTATTTGGTGTAGGTTGTGTACCTTATTCCTGGGCTATATGGTGTTCATAGGGAGATATGCTGTATTTAGTGTTGACTAGTTAATTGCTGTATACAGCAACACAAAAATGTATTTTGTTATGTAATTGTTCCTTGGCTATTGGCATGGAAAAAGAGACATATTTAGTATTGCCTGTCTGCTTTAGGGCATTTCTGTTTCACATAAAAAAGGAGATGTATTTAGTATTGGCTGTCTGCTTCAGTCCGTGTAAAAAATGAGATTTTCCATGGTGGTGTGGTGCAATGTGACACAAAAGGAAACTCAATGCCCTGCGAGGGGCTGCCCAGCCTGGCCTGTTTAGCGTGCAGTGCTGGGCTTCAGCGAGGGGGCTGTCAGGGAGAACCGCGCGCGTTTCGGCTGCCCTGTGGGGAACGGCCGCAGGTAGCATACGTGCCGGACATCACATTGATTCGAGTTGCCATGGCACCACGGTCTGGGTGTGAAAAAGATGGCAGCAGCCCGTCGGTGTAGAGGGAAAAGGGACTCGGAGAGGACGGTACATCCTGTCAAATGAAGATGTTCATCGCGTCTGAATGTGTGCGCGCAGAACTACGCCATTACAGACTGAGCCATTAACCACATTCCACGTGCGAGAGTGCATGCGCGCGAGATATTATTGCCTGTTTATTGCGCCCGCTCTCTTGGGCGACATAGGAGTTTCCTTTCATCAGCTGAGGTCCCTTCCCCAATTATTACAAATGATCGCCCTGTCACCCGAGTCTTTGAAAATGTCTGCGACCCGTCTGATTTTTATTAGCGTGTCTCATGTCCTGTCAGAGCTCCGGTGTGACTTGTATACAGTCTGAATCAGTGGTTGCTGAGTTACAGGGTTCCTCTGCCTGCGAGACACAGCCAGTAAAACTGAGAAAGCGTGTCTGAGGCGGCCCCATTATTTATAATGGAATAAAAGCGCAATTGATTGTGTTCCGTTGCCGTCAGGTTGTCATTAATGTATCAATTTCATTTCATTGTGTTCTTTTACTGCCCCTGGGTAACACACACACACACACATACACACACGCACACACACACGCTAACACGCATACACACACATGCACACACGCACACACATGCGTGCATACGTGCACACACACACGCACACACATACACATGCACGCACACACACGCACACACACACATGCATACACACGCACACACACACACACACGCACGCATAGCATACGCACACGCACACGCTCTTGCATCCGCATTCACGCATAGACGCACACCCTGTATTGTACAGGTTATTTAAGAGGAGGGGCGTGGAGGTAACACAGTTCAGATAGGCATAAATAATAGAAGGAAAGAGACAGGGAATCTAAAGGAACAGGAAAGGCAGACAGTAGAAGGAAAGCAGAGGTATTTGACATCATCTGCTGTGACAGGCATGTGTGGTTGAGATGTGTGCTGATTTAATAACATTACAGCCACTGGGGTTCTGTTTCCTGCAGGGGCTTTTTAAATGAGCGTGTCAAAAGATTCATTTGACACTGTGCAACTCTGTGGGGCTGATTGTCAGTGGAGCTGCAGAAAAGGCGTTGGAATGGAATCGGAAGGGCGTGGCCATGCGGAGGGCGGGAGCGTGGGTGTGGAGGCTGGGGCGTGGTGGGGAGGCGTGGCTCCGGTCCGCCTCCGTGAGGCCACCTGATCGCTGTTCTCCCAGCCATTGGCTGCTGCGCTACTGCGGTGCGTGAAATTGCCTTGAGCAGCTGGCTCCCCGGTGCGCGGGGGTGCCTGTCTGCCGCCGACAGCGGTCGCCAGACGCGCGCTCGCATCACAATGCGGCTCCACGCTCTTCGCATCGGCCGCTTCCGCGTGGGGCTCGCTGGGAAGACACAGCGATCCTCGCGCTCCGTAGCGACGGCGCCGGGAGAGACTCCGCCCGTCGTGACCCGATGTGGGGCGCGTCGTTATGTTCCGCACCCGTGCGGGTGGTGACCCCTCGTCTCCGACGCCAAACCCGACGCAATATTACGTGATTCGGTACCTCCCTCGGGGGTGCCATTTGCCTTGGAACGAAACCTAGCATCCCAATCTGCCATTAACCCCCTACTGTAGTATTAAAACGATACAGACGACCGCGGAGGGAAGAGAAGCACAGAACTTTGCGGTTGTTTTTCTTTCGTTCCGTGAAAGCACTCCATGTTCAGACCTCCATGGCTGCCTTACTGTAGGCCTCTAAGGCAGTGTAGCGGCAGCAGTTAACCTTTCCACCACAAGGGGGCATGTTAGTGGTGCTTTTGTTTCAGGTTGTGTATCTTTGTGCATCTCTTTGCATTTGTGTAGGTGCATGATAAAAATGGTTTGTATTTGATTCAGTTGATAACGTAGCTAAGCTATCAACTGAATCTACCTGATCTGCTCTTAAAAATGATCATTTTTAGGCATTGTTCTCTGCTTCAATGTAAAATACCTGGGTGTTGAGCCTAAGTGACTACCTCACTGACGCATTGACACTGACTCGTTCGGTTTGGAAAACATACAGGAACTGAGTTTGTTCAGTCATTTGAGGACCCTTGCCCTGTAATGTACCTGAGTGAGTGAGTCACAGGTTTACTGGAGGAGGCTGTGCGGACCTATGACGGGCAGGTTGGGGTTGAGCTGTAGAGTGCTGGGTATTGTGTGCTGCTCTGGTTAACCCCTGTGAGTCCAGTGTGTTTGTGTGTTTGAGCACGGCGCCTCACACGGCGCCTCCCACGGCCCTTAATACCTCCGGGGCTTTGAAGGTGGACGGCTTCAAAGCTGGGCCGGGCCCTCCTGGGGGTCGTGGCTTAACCCCTGGCCGCGCCCGGACGGTACCCTGCCCTGCCCTGCCCCGGGGGGCCCCCGCGGGGCGAGGGCGTCGACATTGCGCTGAACGTCCAAGCGGGAATCGAAAAGCCCTCGCCCCCCCCAAAAAAGACTGGCGACCGCTCGGTCACGCGGCGAGGGAGGGGCTCGGCGCGTTTCCCAGAATCCCGTGCTCGGGGCAAGGCGGCGTGCCCGGGCGGTCTGGAAGCGAGCGCGCGCGAATGCGTCGCCGCCGCGGGGCTGCGGGGCGTGGCGGGTCGACCGGAGCTCGGAACGCCGCGTCGGTGCGTGGGCCTGACCCCGGTGCTCCCTCCGCCGCGGATTAACGTGCGCTAATTGGGCCTGTGCTCACACCCCCGTGCCCCGTGTCTCCTCCCTCCTGCCCCTGACAATGGGCCTGATTAGTGGCCGCTGAAAGCGCGCCCCCGGGGCCGGATTTGGGAATGTGGGAAGCGTTGGGGAGGGGCCTCTCCGGCCCTTTCAAGGTGAAGGCCCGCGGAACGGCGCCTTTGGCGGGCTTGTCCGCGCGTCTGCTCGGGCCGCGTCCGTCTTTGTTGCCGTGTTCATTGTTTATTGCTTTAGCAACACGGGGGCCGTGAGCCTCCATTAGCGCGATTCCCCGCCAGGCTCTGTGATTGGCTGATTTTGACATAAATATCTCCACGTCCCTGAGGGGCACCTGTCCGAGGGTCTTTCTAAACAGGCTAATCTTCTAATCGATGACAGGGCCCGAGTCCAAGAGGAACCCCCCCCCTTCCTCAGAAGATGGACTGTTCCTTTGTGCCATTTGTTTAAGCTGTCGTCCTGCGTGTTTATCCAAGATGGATCCCACTTTCCCCAGTACCTCCTTTTTACCCTCAGTCTGGGTTTTTAATTTGGACTCAGCTGTGAAGTAGACATTTTAAGAGGATACTTTTTACTGCTATCAAAGTCAAAAAATGCTTTGATGCAATATCATTTTATCTGGTTATTTATGTTTAGGGAAATAAATTAGACCAGCAAACCTAGGAGGACAAATCTAAACAAAATTGGAAGTGAAATTCATGTCAAGGAAAATTATTAGCTTGCTAGCAATCTTAGGAAGTGAATTTCGAGTCTCAGTTTTTTTCTGTTTTTTTTTTTTTTGTTTTTGTTTTTTTTAAAATATGACTATGTAGTCTACATAATAGCTAGTTAAATATTTATATGCTTTCACTTACTTGTACTAGTCCAGCCCCTAACTATTAGTCTCAAATTACTTTTATTTTGTCCATTTGGTAAAATCACTCATGAGTCCTATACAGATCTTTTCCTACTAGCGTCCTAACCACAACTGTCTACCATTACCTGCAACGAGACACCTCTTCAAAACGATGCACAATAATGCAGTGATGGCAAATAAAACACATATGGTGAGTGAAAGTGCTTGTAAGGAATGACTCTTTTGAGAAGTGGAGAACTGGACGCTTTTCACCTGATGACTAGCAAGCGATAAATACCATAAACTATAAACTGATGTTTTGATTCAAAATAATACTGTACAAAAGAGCATATTCTGTACCTCTGAGTGCTAAGGGACACCAATTCTAAACCCCAATATTTTAGCCACAAAAATGTTGTCACACTTACTTAATTATGCTTTTGGAGGTTTTAAATGAAAGGTCTGAGTATTAAGTATAGCTGCATGCAGCACTTTCAGGGGGCAAGCATATAGAGACATCTCAATAAGTGGAAAATAATTGGTTGCAAAAGTATTTAAAAAAAATAATTAATTTTATTTAAAGTTTAATGTATTCATAAAATATTTTTAAAAACACACAGCTTAAATAGGACTGAAATTAAAATTTGAACCAGGGACCTTGTTGTTACCTCAAGTCAGTTATTATAGCTCTGTACCATCAACTACTACTGAGTTTGCATCCAACCAACTTTTTTTTTTTGCAACCAATCAATTTTTAACACAAAGTAAAGGCCTACCAGGTACAAAAAATATTTGCAAGGTAGAGGGATTTCTTGGCACCAATTCCTGGATGCCTGCCCCCCCCTCCATGGCTGCTCTTACCCAAAAGGCCTCCTCACAAATAGCCTTAAAAATAATAAACCGACTCAGCTTTAAATAGGATAACCCGTCACCACTCTGTCCTAATTAAAATTAACACGCCTATTACTGTGGCAATTTGTTTTATAACGCGCCACATCTGGGGCTACGCGTTCACCCCCAAAGTCAGCTTGAGGCTGTTCCCAAAATGGAATTTGAGTAATGAAAAATGGCCTGATGTGGGAAGGGGGGAAGGGGGAAGGGGGGGGGGGGGAGGTAGTAGGAGCTGATTGGCCGTAGTTAGTGCACCGCTCTCTGCGTCTGTCTGCGCTTCTGTTGCGTGCGAATTCAGTCCCACCAATGAGCCGTCCTGTGACCGTGGCCAAGAACAGGAGCAGTGAAAATGGCAGGTTGTCTGAAGAGCTGCTCATGAGGAGGAGACAGTAAACAAGGTTATGGCAAGTGTCATTGTCATAGACCAAGGGTGTCCGGTCATATCCAAAAAGGGCCAGTGTGGGTGCAGGTTATTGTTTTAGCCCAGTGCTTAGACACCTGATTCTACTTATCAAGGTCTTGATTGAAGACCACGGTTCGTTAATTAGTCGAATCAGGTGTCATAGTGCTGGGCTAAAACAAATACCTGCACCCTCATGTTACCTTTTTCAGATAAGACTGGACACCCCTGTCACAGTCACATGACCTGTCTATCCATATGGTGTGGCCCTGCAGCCTGGCACCCGCTGCCTGCGTCTCTCCGTTTCATGTGACGGTCACTGTAGCTGCTTCTTCGCGTGCGAGAGCCAGGAAGCTCCGGCAGGCGTGAGATTTACAGCGGAGCGGCCCCTCGGAAGCTCCCCCTCCCTGCCGAGCGCAGAGGGCCTGTAATGGATGTGCTGCTCTGCCCCTCCTCTGTGTGTGAGGAGGCCGCAGGTCACCCGTGCAGGGCTACAGGGCTGCAGGCTGCGGAGCACCTGAGGCTGTGATGTCACGTGGCTCCGCCCTTTCGCTCCACAGTTCAAATTCAGGATGCTTTACTGGCTGGGAACTGCTCTTGTAGGCATTACTCAAAGTCCGTTTAAAAAAATGCAGTTAAAAATATTGTTGTAATATGTTTACCTGTTTATCTCCACTGTTTGTCTTGCTCTGAAATAATTTAAAGTTTGACCTCCGTCTCTTGACCTTTTGACCTCTTTTGTTTACTCTCTCTCCCACAGCCTCCTCTTTGCCAGAGTGCAGTGAATATAAACTATGCAGATCTTAGCAGAAAAACAGCCTCATCCAACTGATCCTGCGTGCAGATGTGACATTATTCTAACGTGTCTCTGCAGTACATTTAGATCAGTGGAGTTAGCAGAAAATAACTGACAATGGGCCATCATCATCATCATCATCCTTTTCTGTAATACTTATTAAAATTAAAATTAATAGTTTTCTCTATGTGGGCCATTCCATTTAAAATCAGTGTGAAACTGATCCCCCCCGGAGAGAAACAATGTTGAAACAATGTCTTATTCATATTTGTTGGGATATGATGTAGATTAAACTACATTCAGTAATTCTCCTCTTCAGAGTGCCATCTTTCAAAAACTTGAAATGAGCAAGCTCCTATAATATTGTCTGCAACAAGATATGGATACATAACACAATATTTCTAAGATAGCATAATATCCATGATTTACAAATATGTACACATGTTTACATTGTTAACAAACCTCAAATACTGCTAATGCCCTTTTCACGCGGTACCATCATTGTAGCAGGTATTGGGGAAAAAAGGATGTGCCTCAGACAGGCAATAATTTCTAAACATTCCCACATTAATACAAAGTGCTTCTTCTACATCTCTATCTGGAACTGTCCTTAGCTTGTCTGCAACAAGTCGGATGATCATAGCTAGATTAAAGGAATTGCAGTGTGTCTGTCTACCTTGATTTTTATATGAGAGGATTCTTTGATATTCATCAATTATTTGTGTGAGATTTTATGCTATCTATTTTTGAGTTATACCATGGTTTTCATACATTCGTGGTCCATAGTTTAAGAAGCAGCCGTCATTGAAATAGATTTGTTGTTCGGCAATTAGAAAATGTGGAGGCGGTAGTTCTTAATGTCAGCCACCAGATGGCACTCTAATGCAGCACAAGTCAGCCCTCTGCACTCCCTCTGCACAAAGTGCACGACATGGTCAGAGATGCCTGGCATGGTCTACTCACGCAGCTTTGATGAAAAGAGCAAAGGGGCCGTCAGTGTCATGTCTTAGACTCGTAATGGCCGCTGGTGTGCACAGCACCCCAGCCAGTCCCAAGGCTTCGAGCGTGACTCCCTCCCTGGCTGACTGAGTCACCGGCGCCAGACCCTGATGGGGAGACACCCGGAGCGACAGCAGCCATCCGCTCAGACGCTCACCACTTCAAAAAAATACGCCTTTCAGAAAACAAGCTAACGCTGACCGTCACTCTCCCAGAAGCAATGCATTGCGTTAATCCAACCGGCATCTTTACGTTGTCTGTGTCCACATTGTCCCTCTTTCCATGTCCATATCTGCAGCTAAGAATGGACGACGAGGCCACAACTGTGAGGCATTTCGCTGTTTTACACAGCAGGCATAGTGTGCTGTTCTTAGTGAAACTTATTAAACAGCGCCTGGTTTGGCACCGCGCGGGTGTGGGTGCCGATTCTGCGCGCCGGTCAGCCGGTTACCTGAAAAAAGGAACCGCCCACTCGCTTGTGCGACGGGCTCGTGCCGAACCAGCCCGAGACGATGCATCAGCGCTGCCGCCGCGCCTTCGTTGTGCCTGCGGAAACTTCCCGCCGCCCCCGCCACGTACGTGAAACAGAAGCGCCGCGGCTCAGAGGAGCCCGGGCCACCCCCCCCCCCCCCCCATTTTTACGGCCGGGGGACGGCGTCAGGAATGTGACCACAACACCGAAACGGGGTATTACGCCGTAGCGCTGCGTTCAGAACCAAATTTCTCACCCGTTCTGTTTGTTTCCAAAGGAGCTGGAATTTCACTGTGAGTCGCCCCCGGTGCCGCTAATATTAATGCCTTTCTGTCCGTGAAGACTCCAGCGGTCCTCCGCAGGGCGTTATATAGGGCGCCACGATATTAACTATTTAACAGCCTCTTAACTGCCCCAGCTCCTGTCTCAGGCCCTCTGTCTGTCTCCGCTGTGTCCTGTCCCCCCACCCACCTCCCCGCCCCACCCCCCCTTCCCTCTCTCCCCCTCCACAGCGTCGGCCGCCAAAGGTTCGCGTACGAGAACCTGAAGCCCGGCCCTGTCCGTTTGATATCAGAGAGCTTCTGCAAAAGTGCTCCCGAGCTGAGAGAGGAATGTGTGAGGAATGACATGAATGACGCAATAGCATTTCTCCTCTGCTTTCTGTTGCTACTGTTGGTTACCCAAGCAAACCCACTTCATTACGTGTTTAGATGGTGCCGTAAGGGGGGGGTAGTTAGGATGATTCCAAGGGCCCTGACTGACAGGGGCCCTCAAAAAATACTACAACAGAATTTCCTGGAGTGGTGGGGCCCAGTGTGAGATCTTTTCATGGGGCCCGAAATTCCTGGTGGCGCCCCTGGCTGTTCTGTGTTTTTACCAGCCCGCTGTCTCCTCTGTCCCCCTCTGTCCCCCCCTGTCCCCCTCTGTCCTCGCTCTCATTACACTGGCTGTGCTCTGGCCGCTGTGCTCTGGCCACTGTGTCCGAAGACTATTCCGTCTTTTCCGTTATGAGTGCGTAGCGTGTGCCCTCATCCAGGCCAGCTAGCAGAGCGGACATTTCCACATGTTTCCAATTAGGCGGCTGGATGTTTATTGAAGCAATTCAGGGTTAAGTGCTTTGCTCAAGGGTACAATGGTGGTGCCCCATATGGGAATCAAACCTGCAACCTCCTTTAGGATTACAGATTATGAGCTTCTGAGCTTCTAGGGCGACGTGCCACTCTACTGACCGCTGCAGCGCCTGGACAGAGACTCTGAATCTCAGGCGGTGTAATTCTCAGGCCTCAGAGTCCTCCCCACTGCATTTCAGCAGACTGCACACTGGCCCTGCTCAACAGAGCACAGGCTGCACATTCTAATAACTGCCTATGAGAGCCTAAGAAATGTCCTTAACGCCATCACCCTGAGCCTGCTCTTGGGGGGGTTAAAATTAGTAAAAAGATTCATAATAATCGCTATACATGAAATATAATAGAATTGAATCGTGAAGAAATTGAATTGTACTGAATGGAAGAGTGACAGGGAGTAGGGGGGGTAGGGGGTGTTGGGGCGGTGCATGAGTGGCATAGGGATGGAGGGTGGGGGGTGGGGGGGGATTGGGCATGCTGCCCATGGTCCGGTACCCGGCGGGCAACTTCCAACCACAGCGGCACCGAAGGGAGCCAGCCGGCCCGCACAGCCGAGCGCCCACCGGTCCCACCGCACCGATTCCCCCAACAATTTCAGGCGCCATTAAAGGTGCAGAAAAGCGCCATAAAAAAAGAGAGGCCAGGCTCTTTCCACCCCCCCGTGAGACCGGGGCCGGCCCGCGCACTGCCGGGCTTCCCTTTCTCTCTCCCCCCCCCGCCCCCCCACCCCCCCGGCCCCGTGTTTATTTACACTGCGCTTCTGGAGTGATGTAGCATAAGACAAACACTCGATCGATTCTCCTTCCCGGCCAATTTAAAAGGCGCAGTCAAACCTCCGCGTTCCGCGGCCGAGGAGCGGGACAGAAGCCGTGGGTCCGAGGGGCCGGGGCGATAAAAATAAATGGGGGTGAAAGCCGCTCTTTGTGGCGGTCGGGAGGCTCTCCCGCCGGCCCCCGTTCTTACGCGTCGCTCTCCGCTCTCCCCCCCGGCCCCCCCAGACTCCCCGTCTGCTCCGTCGCCGGCTCCTGATTGGGAGCGGCCCGCCCCGCCGCCGGCCCGCGCTCTTCATCCGCGCCGCGGAGGTCAGAAACGTCCTCCTTAATGGACATTCCGGCGACGCTGCGGATAATGGCAGCGGTTTCCTCGGAATCGATGCGCGCGGGACGGCGGGAAGGGCGCCGTGACGGGCGCGCTTCGCCCCCCCCCCCCGCCGCCCTCGTTTGCCCGGACCCCGCGGGAAACCCCCCCCCCCCCCCCCGGGACGCTTTCGTGTTACCCGCAACATGTGGGTTTGTGTATGTGTGCAAGAGAACAGTGTTTGTGCGCGTGTGCGCGTCTGTGTGTGCTTGTTTTTGTCGGTGCACATATGGGTGTGTATGTATGCGTATGTGTGTTTATCTGTGTGAATCTGTGTGTGTGTGTGTGTCTGAGTGTATGTGTATGGGTGCGTATGTGTGTGTGTGTCTGTGTGTTTATCTGTGTGAATCTGTGTGTGTGTGTGTGTGTGTGTGTGTGTCTGAGTGTATGTGTGGGTGTATGTGTGTGTGTGTGTGTGTGTGTGTGGGTATGTGTGTGTGTATGGGGGTGTGTGTGTGTACATGTGTGTGCGTGCGTGGGTGTATGTGTGTGTGTGTGTGTGTGTCTGAGTGTATGTGTGTGTGTATGTGTGTGTGTGTGTGTGTGTGTGTGGGTATGTGTATGGGTGCGTATGTGTGTGTGTATGGGGGTGTGTGTGTGTGTATGTGTATGGGTGCGTATGTGTTTGTGTGTGTCTGAGTGTGTGGGTGTGTGTGTGTGTGTGTGTGTGTATCTCAGTGTGGGGAGGTGACCGCGGTGAAGAGGCTTTGTGGGGTCCATCCCGCCCCATCTTCTCTCCCCGACTTCAAAAGTGAGCAGCGCGATTTCTCCCTGTCGACATGGCTGCGCTCGGCCTGGGCCCCGTCTGCCCTGCACGCGATCTGCGGATTCCAGTCATTTCACCTCCCGCGCGTCTGGAGGGAAGCCGCGTCGCCAGGGCGCTAATTTCAGGGCAAAATGACAGATCGCTGCCGCCCACCTTTCACCGTGCTGATTAATAACTCCAGGCATGTTTGGACTCCAGGAAACATGTCTGACAAGCGGGCCCAAGCGGTTGGGAAAGAAGTGACTCGGGGTTATCCCTGCGGAGCGGTCGGATGCCACGCGGTGCGCGGAGAACCGCCCCCCCCCCTCCGCCACTGAGGGCCCGCATTGGGCGAAAGGATAACGGTTCTGCGTGGCGATTGGACGACCCGTCGCGTCCAAGGGGTGCCCTGCCAGGGCATCACCTTGTTTTCACCTCTGGTTGGTCGGGAGAGTTTGGGGAAACCCCTTTTTTGCGAGGGGTGAGGATGGTGGAAACATCGGCCATGGCCCCACCCATGGCCCCACCCGTGACCCCACCAACGGCCTCGTTACCGCAGATGGAAAATGGAGGGACGTCTCTTCTCACCCAACATGTTCCACCTGCCCTGCAGCTGGCAGCTGGCAGGACACATCACTGGCGTGGGTAGCAATGTCGCCCCACAGCAGGAAGGTCCTGGCCTGGCCCTTTCTGTGTGGAGTTTGCATATTCTCCCCATGTCTACATGGGTTTCCTCTGGGTACTCCAGCTTCCTCCCACAGTCTGAAGACGCGCAAGTAGTCTAATTGGAGACTCTGAATTGCCCATAGGTATGAGTGTGTAAGTGAATGGTGTGTGGACCCTGTGATGGATTAGCAATTTGTCCAGGGTGTATTGTCCAATGCAAGCTGGAATATGCTGTGGCTTCCTGTGGCCCTGACCAAGAATAAGCGGGTTACATAATGGATGGATGGATGGATGGATGGATGGATGTCTGCAGCATTCAGCCATCAGGGTGCCCTGCCATCCTCAGAGGTTAAATAAGATGAGTCATAGGACAGGACAGGACAGGCCAGGGAACTCCAGCTGTCAGAGGAACTGTAAGAACTCTCATTTCTTTCCCTCAATGTGTTGAGTTTTCAAAGTAGAAGGCTTTTAACTTCAACAAGATGCACCTGATACAATTCAGTGGTTTTAAACGTTATTGCGGGGAGTTTGTTCAGAGTGTGTGTTGTGTAAACTCTGGGTGAGGATGAGTGTGAGCAGTGATGTAACGGCCTCACGGCGCCACGCCCACCTGTGGCCTCTCCGCAGCGTGCGGCCGATGTGCCGACACGACTGCCGCCGTTCTTTCCCGCCTTTCCTGTTGCCTAGCGAAAGGAGGTGGCTCTCCAGAGCGTGAGGCGTCTCCAGCTCTGAAGGACAGTGAGGTAATAGCAGCGGTGGGAGGGGAGGGCGGCTGGGGGAGTCGGGGGGTGGCTGTAAAATCCCGCTCGCTGCCTCTCTCTCCACGGTCGTGTCTCTTCTGACCCCCCACCCCCCCACCCCCCACTCGTCCGACGCGCACACAACCGCCACAATTCCCTCCCAGACGTCCCCTCGCTCCCGGGATCGCACACAAAGCGGTTTGTAAGCGATATCAAAGCCAGATGTTGGCAGAGCGCCCGCCGGGCCGCGCGCTGCCAGCCAGGAAACCCGTGTCTCCTGTTCAGCTCTCCGCGGCCAACCCCGCCGCATCGCCGGGAGGAGAGGGGCCGGCCGCCCCGAGAGGGCCCCGGCGGATGGCCGGCCGCGCCTTGTCCCCGTCCCTGTCCCTGCGCCCGCGTCCAGCCGACTGTCCTCTCCCACGTCTCCCAGCCGCCACTTACCGCCTTCGGACGGCAACGGGGCCTCAGTGAACTATCGCCATGTCTCAGCTTCCTACGCGGGAAAGAGGACGCAGTGGCGCCCGCTCGCCAGTGGTGGCGCTGTTTTGGGGAACGAGCTTTCCCCTCGCAGAACGGTTAAGCGGTCAGATTTGGGCGTTCATGAATATGTGGCTGTTTTCTTGTGGTCGGAGTCTGCGTGGGACGTGTAGGTGTAGGTAGGTCAAGGGGACGCCCAGGGTGGAAGCGATTGGGATTAGTGCCGTTAACGGTCACGCGAGCCCGTGTGAATGAAGAGCTATTGGCCTCGACCTCTCACTAAAGATATCGGGATCACGTTTAAAACTTGAAGATGCGCGTCGGGGCTCTGTTCCTGCTTCACGCACGACTCCATCCATTTGAGAGTGTAACGCTCCGGCGATTGAATTACCTCCAGAAACGTGATTCATGCCGCCAGTGTTCGTCTTTAACAGAATTATTCACCGATCTTGAAAAAGAGAACGGTATCCAAATCGCGCTGCCGAAGGCCAGGACTAAAAATGGAAAGGAGCCGGGTCTTTCGGGAGCGAGCCTTTTCGGTGTTTGACGCGTCGGGGTGCGAGGACGCCTCCGGCGCGCGTGGAAATGGCAGCGCCGTCGCCGACGAGGGGGGGGGGGGAACTGGGGACGCTCTGTTGGGCTCCCGGTGTATTAGCGGCGCGCCGTCAGTTTGACAGCGAAACCCAGGGGCCTCCGCGGGTCCTCTCTGCCCGGAGACAGCGAGCCGCGCGGGCCTCAGAACGGGCTCAGAGACGTGGCTTACGGCCCTGCTGGAGCGTCAGCCCAAAGGAGTTTAAAATTAGCTCACATTTATTCCTTTGTTCTATTCCTGGACATGTTTAGAGAATGTTCTAGAATTAAAGCGCTACCTGCTGTGCTGTTGTACGCCCCCCCGTATCAGATGCTTTATTCCCCCCCCCCCCCCTTCTGAAGCATTGGTATTATAGCAACACGAGCCCTTTCCAAGGGCATTGGTCAGCGCTGGGGGGCGTGCACCGCAGACGGTGTGAAAATACGGGCGGACCGACTCGACCTCTCTCTCTCTCTCTATCTGTCGTGTTTTTATCGCGATCGGCGGACAAGCCGGGTTTTGTGTTTCGTTCAGCGCTCGCAAAAACGGCAGCGTAAACAGAGCGTGATTCAGCGCGCGCGGTAAACATTTCAAAATAAATGGCTCCTTTCACGCCGCCTTTCCCCGCCGCTCTCTCCCCCGATCCTTGTTTTCGGGGGGTTTGGGGCGGGCGCTGGTCCGCGCCGCGCGGGTAAAGGAGCTCGCCCGTTCCGCCCGTCCTCGCTTTCGCCGTGGGGGGGGGGGGGTGGTTCTGCGGACGCACCGCGTGTGCCGCACGGCGAGCGGGAGAAATCAGTTTTCCCGGTACCTGGGTCGCGCCTGACGCCCGTGGGGGAGTGCAGAGACAAACGAGCGCGGCGTGCTTCCGGTCGGAGAGCCCCGTAAACAAACAAACAAACAAACAAACAAACAAACAGCACATTGAGTCCCCCTCCGCCGCCCGCTCTGGGGCTCCGGGCCTCACGCTCGGCTCATGCCGCACACTTGTTGCTTGTTTGGGGGTCTTGTGTGTGGTGCATATGGTTGGGGGGGGGGGTTGTTTAGCTAGACCATCAGTTTGAGTGCTCCTTTCACTGAGCGCCCCTCCAGACTCGGCTCGGTGTTGTTCCACATCACAGCGCCTCATTAAGCCGGCCAGGTGGGGCGGGAGGGTGGGGGGGGGGGGGAGGGGGGGTCGGGAGGAACCCCGCGTCTTCGGGACCGATGACACCGCGGCGCGAGACGTTACTCTGGCCTGACCTGCGGGAGACGCAAAACAGACGGGGAGCGGGGCCGGCGGGCTGAGGACGGAGCCGTTCGATTGGTCCCGCCGGGCCCCGTCGGCCAATGGCGGGGACGGAATCCTGGGCATCCCTCTGACTGGGCTGCTGTCTCTTTAAGGAGGCTGGTATGTTTGTTTTTTGGTGAGTTTCTCTCCCCCCCCCCCCTTTCAGACCTGTGCAGCTCAGGCTGCGCTCCTTTCATAGGCTCCATTTTGTTCTTAATAAAATGGGACTCAGTGGCCAGGAGGACTGGCAGGCACCCAGCTTCAGGCCCTAAAGAATGCAGGCCTTCATTTAGTGACAAACAGCCACTGCAACGCCTTCGCTGCTTCTGGAGATGGGGGTGAGGGGGGGGGGGGGGGTGGTTAGGGGCGTGTGTGTGTGCTTGCGTGTATGTGTGTGTGTGTGCGTGTGTATGTGCATGTGTGTGTGTGTATACACGCGGGCGGGGGAAGGCAGGCTCACACTGGCGTTGAACACAGCCCCTCTCTCATGCACTGTCCCCCCTATTCTTGCCCCGGCTCTCCCTGTGTCTGCCCCGCCCGCCCTGGAGACGCGGGTGAAACGCGGACCCGCCGAACGCCGGCCTCCCCGCTCCCGCGCTCTCCTTCGCCGCCGCGGTCAGAACAGAACGTCCATTAAGGGGAAAAAAAAGCCCATTTACGGGAGGCCAAGAGGTGCCTTATTAGTGTGGACAGCTTTAGGGAACTGTCCTTCCCTCCCTCGGCCCGGTACACACGCCTACTGTACTGCGCGTGATGCGCTAAGTGTGCCTGTCGCCAGCCACCGCGCCACGGCCGCCATTTATAACACGCGTGTTTATCTCGGCTTCACATGGGCAGGGTGCGTGCGTGTGTGTGTGCGTGTGTGTGTGTGCGTATGTGTGCGTGCGTGTATGTGTGTATGCGCTTGTGTGTGCGTTTGTGTGTGTCTGTGTGCATGCGCGAGTGCGTGCGTGTGTGTGTATATCTGTGTGCATGCGTGAGTGCGTGCGTGTGTATGTGTGTATGTGCGTCTACGTGTGTGCGTGCGTGAGAATGTATGTGTGTGTACGTGCGTGTGTGTATGCTTGTGTGTGTGTGTGTGTGTGTGTGTGTATGTGTGTCTGTGTGTGCGTGCTCGTGCATGTGTGTGTATACATGTATGTGTGCATGTGTGTGTGTGTGTGTGTGTGTTGTGTGTGTGTGTGTGTGTGTGTGTGCGCGTGTGTCTGTGTGTGCGTATGTGTGTCTGTGTGTGCGTGCTCGCGCATGTGTGTGTATACATGTATGTATGTGTGTGTATGTGTGTGTGTGTGTGTGTGTGTGTGTGTGCGCTCCCCCAGGATGCTACAGTGAATCTCAGCTTTATGTCTTAGCAAGCTAATGACTGTCGCCTCTCATCTGACGTCTAAGAACAGGTATATTTCTCTCTTTCTATCCTCCAGTTATACTTTATAGTACAGTAGCGTGTAAGCGCATCAACGCACTCTGACCGCGGGGGAACCGCCAGGCTCGTTCGGCGCGGGGACTGGGAGGCGTCTCCTCCGGCGGCGAGCGCTTGCGTCTGCCGCGGCTCCTGATTGGCAGAATAACGCTGCCTCAGCTCCGCGCGTGAGAACGCTGGAAACAGTGACTCACGTGTCGTCCCGTCCCTCAGCTTGCGTGTTGGCGGCTGTCGTTTAATTTTTTTCCCCCCCTAATTAAACGACGTGGGATTTTTCAGAAAACAGCCTCTCTCTCCGCTTGGCTCCACTCTCGTCGTCTTCTTCTGGTTTTTATTAGATAGCTGGGGCAGCGGAAACCGTTTGTTTGCTGAGTTAATGAAACGCAAGGCGAAAATGTAGCCGTCCCGAATGGAGCGGGGAGATGCTGGCCGAACTGAGGCCGTCTCGCGCGTTCTCTGCATTTTATCCCGCCTGTCACCCCTGCTCTCCTGGAGCTAAGGGAAACTCAAAATGGCAGCCCTCTTGTAGACCGCCGATGACATTTCAAAGAGGCTTCATTTTTAGTA
The DNA here is from genome assembly GCF_018555375.3 of Anguilla rostrata. NCBI lineage: Eukaryota > Metazoa > Chordata > Actinopteri > Anguilliformes > Anguillidae > Anguilla > Anguilla rostrata. The sequence goes on along the minus strand of NC_057934.1, from coordinate 41,994,079 downwards.
TGCAAATAAATTCTGGTCAGAGTCAAACCAAGTGCGGTATGATGTCATGCTTTGTTTTGCGCTTTGTATTGGTCCTTTTGTGCTGGTCCTTATTAGTTTTATGATCAGCGTCGTGGCCAATGCTGCCTGATGCTGCTATCAAAAGCAGGTAATCATGGCTGAACCTGTTTGCATCGCTAATGAGAGGAACAGAAATCTGTGCTCTTCGGTGTCTTTGAGAGCCCTTGGCATGCAGGGAGGACGGCTGCCTCTCCCACTTTATACCCAACGTTTAGACTGAGCGAGTGAGAAAGGGGACCAGTGTGAAAGGGGGACAAAGAAAGAAAGAATAGAAGAGAAAAGAGCAGGAGAAAGAGAGAGGGAGGCTGGCGCCAGACCTTCTTTCTGCTGAGCCCTGAGCCCTCTGACGCTGGGCAGCCCAAAGCGGGGGTGGCGGCGGTGGGGGTGCCAGGCTCGTGAGCGGGCACGCAGGCACCCGGGCGTCTCAGACGGCGCTGGCGCTCCGGCGCCCCTCTCCCAGCCCCCTCAATGGGCCCGAGTGAATAGGAGGTGCCGGCGGTCTGTCTGCTCCTCGCCTCGTGCGCTAGTGATTGATTGGACGCTACAGGAGCGCTCCGTGTCAGCGCCCACTCTCCGCGGTCCGGCCGCGCGGCCGCACGCTGTACCCGGGTAACGAGCGCGAGCACAAACGCGCGCAGCTGCTCAAGTCGTAACCTGCAGGCCCTCGCGTCAGCGCCGCGCCTTCCCGCGGTCGCGTCCCTCAGTTCCTTTGTGTTCTCGCGTAGCCGCGGGGCTAACTCGCGCAAAGCTAGCGCCTTTCGCGTACGCGGATCTGAATGTAATTCCCGGTAAAAAGGGGGGCTGGGGGACGAGGAGCCTGAGCTAAGTCCCCGGTGAAGCGCGGGTATTCCCGAGCCCCCGCCTGAGCTGGCTCCCGAGCTGGGCTCCCCGTGTGGGGGAGGAGGAGGAGACGCACGGCGCTGCGGAGAGGCCGGCCGCGCCGGGGCCTGCCGAGACGCTCCAGCGCGGTCCGGACCTACGCTCCTCTCCCTGGCACCGCCTGCCGAGATGGATGGCTCGGGCATGACATAACCGCGCGGGCAGTTGGATGCGGCGCAGTTGTGACTGGGCCCGGTGCCATTTAAACTGCCAGCATCCATCAATGCCGCTGGCCTTACGTTACTGCTGGAGCCACAGTTGCTACCATGACTACTGGCTAACACTAGCTCTATTGCTAGTATAATTCTTTGTACTAGAACTACCAGCACAACTACTGTTCATTTAGTATGGTTTCTGTTCCATTAGGTTACTAATTACTTATGCTATTATTACTGCTATACAATAATTACAGTACTGCTAGCACGAGTACTGCTGTATTACTGCTTCTGTTGTTACAGTGCTGTGCGTTATCAAGTTTGTTCGCACATAACACTGCATTTATATAAGGCTTTGGTAAATATGGAAGTTGTCATTTTGTAATAAGACAGAATTATTCTCTGTGTGCTTTAGTCACTGAGCTTTAAGGGCCAAAGCGCAGTCACAACTCAGCTCAACAACCATGACAAAACGGGAGACTGAAACATTTAGGAAACAAATGGAGTTTTATTATAAATAACGGAGGAGACGCTAATAGAGAAGATGGCAGTGCCGTGATAACAGCGTAACGGCGCTTTGAGAGGAA
>NC_057934.1:41977398-41989898 GCF_018555375.3 Anguilla rostrata | reverse complement strand
TGGGCCGGAGCTTGAAGCAGAGCAGAGCTCCCGCAGAGACAGGCCTGGGCTCTTTAACTCCATTCCTCAGGAGATGGATGGAGAACCACAAGCTTTTTCCATATAGGGCTGCATGCATGTCTTCTCCTGAGCCCGTTTCATAAGTCTTTTTTTGCTACAGTCTCCCCGTCCCCCGCATCCAACAAAGACGTAGATATTGAGGAAAGCAGCGCGCGAATGACGCATGTAGCGCCGTGTAGCATTTAGCATAGCTATGCGGCTTGTTTAGTTTCCACTGGCGTAGGCGGTCAGGTGACTCCAGGCGAAGGTCTGTGTCGGTGCGCTCGGGCCGAAGGAGGCGACCGAGGTGTGCGTGTGTCTCGGGAGTCACACCAACGCGGGTGGCATTGTGGGACGCTGCCGGGGCCCTTCGCTTGCTTCGCCGGCGAACTTTTCGGGGAGACATGAGCAGTGCGTGCGAGGAGGAACCGGGCTGCCCTGGACCGCTCCGAACGGCCCGACCCGCTCCAGATCTCCCCGCAGATTGCCTGTCTCCTGCGGGCGTCTGGGGAGCCTTCGCCTTTATCGCGTTAAATTGCCCCGAAACAATGGTCAGCCCGCCCCCGTGCCCCCGCCGCCCGGCCTGCCCCCCCCCCCTCCTCTCCATTGCAGCCGCGAGCTCAACTGTGGCGAGCGCTCAGGGCACGGACGCGCTCCATTTAATAAACGGACGAGGAGTGGGGGGGTGGGGGGGCAGCGGGGGGTCCGTCTTTAATCCCCGCCGCCGGAGCGTGGCTGACCGCGCGCACCGGGGAGGCAGCCGGCGAAGCGGACGCACGTGCGCGGGTCTGCGGGTCGGCGCTGCGGCGGGCCGGCGGGCGGGGCCTTGCGTCCGCGTCCGCATGCGGCGATCGGGCCCGCTCCGGCCCGGCGGGGCTGAGAAGAGACCTTGTTCTGCCAGCTGTCCGTGGCTCCGCGCGCCCCACGCCCCCGCCCCCCACCTCCCCCCCGACCCCGCCCCTCCCTCCGACTCCAGCCGCCCCTCCCCCCCGTCCGTCCACTGTCAAAGCGAGCTTATACACGCCACTAAGTGGTGCCAACTGACACTTCTCTGAATTTCCTACTCGTTAATTTTTACTGCCATGTTTTTACGCCGTCTGTGTAAATAAAAACTCGAAAAAGCGCGACCACACCGACCCCCTCCCCTCCCCGTCCCGCCCCCTCCCAGGCCCCAGACTTTTGGACCCCCTCCCCCTATCAGCTGTCCTCCACCCCGAGTCTCCTTTCCCCTTACCTCCGCTCCTTCCCTCTAACAGGGCTGGCTGCCCCAGTGCTCCTGTGCTCCAGCATAAGGAGATAAGGCCTTTGGGTTTGGTGCTGTGTGCAGTGGGCAGCGCTGGTATTTACCAGCACACTCCTCTCAGATCTGCTCACAGACACAAACCACAGCAGCTGCGTGAAGCCTGGCTGTGTTCCCTCTCATATTCACCATCCACATAAAACACCCTGCTCCTCACACTGACCCTGCTCCTCACACTGACCCTGCTGCTCACACTGACCCTGCTCCTCTTACTGACCCTGCTCCTCACACTGACCCTGCTCCTCACACTGACCCTGCTGCTCACACTGACCCTGCTCCTCACACTAACCCTGCTCCTCTCGCTAAACCTGCTCCTCACACTGACCCTGCTCCTCACACTAACCCTCCTCCTCATAGTCTCCCTGCTCCTCACACTAACCCTGCTCCTCACACTCACCCTGCTCCTCACACTAACCCTCCTCCTCATAGTCTCCCTGCTCCTCACACTGACCCTGCTCCTCACACTAACCCTGCTCCTCACACTGACCCTGCTCCTCACACTGACCCTGCTCCTCACACTCCAACCCCTCCTCATAGTCTCCCTGCTCCTCACACTAACCCTGCTCCTCATACTCACCCTGCTCCTCACACTCACCCTGCTCCTCACACTAACCCTCCTCCTCATAGTCTCCCTGCTCCTCACACTGACCCTGCTCCTCACACTAACCCTGCTCCTCACACTGACCCTGCTCCTCACACTAACCCTGCTCCTCTCGCTAAACCTGCTCCTCACACTGACCCTGCTCCTCACACTAACCCTGCTCCTCACACTAACCCTCCTCCTCATAGTCTCCCTGCTCCTCACACTAACCCTGCTCCTCATACTCACCCTGCTCCTCACACTCACCCTGCTCCTCACACTAACCCTCCTCCTCATAGTCTCCCTGCTCCTCACACTGACCCTGCTCCTCACACTAACCCTGCTCCTCACACTGACCCTGCTCCTCACACTAACCCTGCTCCTCTCGCTAAACCTGCTCCTCACACTAACCCTGCTCCTCATACTCACCCTGCTCCTCACACTCACCCTGCTCCTCACACTAACCCTCCTCCTCATAGTCTCCCTGCTCCTCACACTGACCCTGCTCCTCACACTAACCCTGCTCCTCATATACACCCTCCTCCTCATAGTCTCCCTGCTCCTCATAGTAATCCTGCTCCTCATAGTCTCCCTGCTCCTAATGCTCTCCCTTCTCCTCATATTAACCCTGCTCTCCCTGCTCCTCATACTCTTCCTGCTCCCTGTACTCTCCTGCTCCTCGTTCTCTTCTCGTTCCTTATACTAATCCTCCTCTCTCTGCTCCTCATACTCTCTCTGCTCCTCATACTCTCCCTGCTCCTCATAGTAATCTGCTCTCCCTGCTCTTCATACTCTCTCTGCTACTCATACTCTCCCTGCTCTCCCTGCTGCTCATACTCACCCTGCTGTCCCTGCTCCCTTTCACACATTCTGCATTATGCATAAAGGCCGGGCATTCTATATATTCCAGTTTTTTTTCTCACATGGCTACATTAATGAGTCACTAATTAGTCTATTTTGCATTATTGGCAAATATAAGCATGTATTTTGCAAGGACACGATACAGTATTGTTCTGCAAGTTTAAGAACAGCGCAGTACAGTCCGTTACTCTATGAAGTTAAAGAAATGCCTCACAGTGCTGTTAGCTCCCCTGACAGAGTTTAGAAATTCTGTGGTTGCTAGGTTACAGGGGATGGGAAGAAAAAGTGTGACTTCTCAGGTACAAGGTGCCACAGGTACTGGAAGATCACAGAGATCACAACTGGCTTTTCCAACAGGTGGCAAGATTTATTGTGTTGCCGAATCTCTTTAATTATGGAAAGCCCTTTATTTTGCGTGTGAACGCATGTGTGCGTGTGTGGCAGTAAGAGGCAGCACAGATAGGAGATTCAGACGGAGAGCGAGGAACAGACTGGCTGCCTGTCAGGTAGCGGTGGAGTCGCCTAATCTTATGAGTCTGCAGTTAAAAAAAAAAAAAGCGAAGACCCCTCCCCCTCCGTTTCTAATTGGCCGAAAGACAACACTGCTTCTTTAATTTGGGGGTCAGAGGGGGCTGCATTGTGTTTGTAAGGTCAGCTCCGGGGGTGGCCCCGGCTCTGACAGCCTTCCTGCCGGAGTGAGCCGGGTCATGCCACCTACATCGCCTGGAATTATCCCCCGCCCGCTAATAAGAGGAGCCCAGCCGCGCCAGCCGCGTCCCGCCGCCGCTGTACCCCCGCCGCGTTCCCCCCCCCTCCTCCTCCTCCTCCTCCGCTTCTCGCTCGGGGGGCCCCGCTCCGTCGCTCCCCTCGCGGGGTGACACGTGGGCCCCGTTAACGGTTACGGCCTCCGCGCGCGGTGCCTCGCGCACCGAGCGGGAGCTGCGTAGACGGCACGCGCGGAGAACAAACGCCGGCGTCACGTGGGAGCCGGGACGCGGAGGGTTCTAGTCTCTCAGATCAAAGGGAGGGTTATTCTTGGCCAGAGGACACATGTAGCGGTGGGGCAGCGGACAGCGCGTGCGGATCGTGAGGCGGGCTCTCTGAAGGAGGTGATATAAGCGGCCTCGCCGCCTCCGAAACCCCTTTACCCCCTCCTCCCCGGCCCCCTCCCCAAGCAGCGGCCGGCCGCACATGTGCTGGAAACAAAAGGGGGATATTTTGAGGTATATCCTGGCTGTCTGGGTGCGCTAATGCCCTCTGAAGAGAGGTGGATCTGGGATAAGCCCCCATTAAGACAGGAATGGGTCGCATTTAGCCCTGTCTGCGTGCGCGCGCCCAGCTTTCCACGAAGTGCGGCGCGACACTTACCGAAAGTCCTCCTATTAGCCGCGCGGCTACGCCCCCCCCACCCCTACCCCTTTGTTCCTAACTATAGCCGTCACATCTGAGGCTCCGACGGACTCCGCGGTCTTAAATATTCCGCTGTAAAACGTCGGCCGCTGCGAACGCGGCGAAGGACGCCCCCCGCCCCCCGCCCCCCCCCTCCCGAAAGCGCTCCGCTTTGCAGGACGGGAGTGGGTCCGCGGATTTATTGGAGCAATAAAACGACCCTGAATTAAAAAACGCACAGGTCCGCTCTGTTTACCCCGGAGCCTGGCGAAAGCCTACATCTCCATGTTTAATGCATCTCGGAGGCCCGAACAGCCGCCGCTGTGTGCTGCGTGTTTGTGTACAGTATTTGCGTGAGCGTAGACATATGTGAAGGCCTTTTGTGTTATCTCCAGCCCGGTCGATCCCCCGGCCAGGGTTTCTGCGCCCAGGAGACCACTTTCTGATATTGAAAGTGTGTGAGATTCCTGCAGCCGCGCTCTCACTGTAGCCCTCTATTCAGACCCCGGGGCCCTTCCGCGCGGCTGCGGGACCCCCTCGGCCAGCGCCGCGCTCGGCAGCAGGCCCCACAATAATCAGTCATTTAGCGCGCGTACCCGGAGCACAGACTGACGCCTATGTGTTCATGTGCTGTGTGTGTTTGCTCGGAGCGGAGCGGAGCGCGCGGGCGCTAGAGCCGCGGCGTTACGGGGGAAGCTGACCGCGGCGGACCCCGCGGTTTGATTTATACCCGCGGGCCGCGCCACTTCGGTCCCGCTCGGGGTCCGGGATGTACCTCGCGCCGTCGGCCCTGTCGCTCTGGACAAATTGACGTGGCTGGATGCCAGTGGGCAGCGCAGACAGTTTGGGGGGTGATGGTGGGGGGGGGGGTTTGTATGTGTATTGGTTTTTGCATGGGGGTGGTCATGGCGGTAGAGGAGTCAAGGAGGAGAAATGGCAGTTGGAGGTGGGGGGTTTGGGTTTGGTGGGGGGGGGTTTCTGTCCCAGACACAAGTTGCTCAGTTTTTTGGAAGGTCTCTAGCCCACCCAAGAGGAAAGAGGAGAGAGGAGGAGGAGGAGAGAGGAGGGGGGGGGGGCTTCAGGAACAAAGCTTCATTTCAAACTTACCGAAAAACAGGGGCCTTTATGCCGAGATGCCATTGCCCCTCCTGCGGGGGGGGAGATGTTATCGCAAAGATGCAATATCCACCTCGCCACGGGGCATCGGGCCGCCGCATAGACCCCCAGTGTTACGCGCAGAAAGCGGCATTGTGACCCCGTAATCACTGCTCCCGCGCTCGCCCGTCCGCGACTGTACCCCTCTTTGTGTTCGCGTGGAGGTGTCTGTCGCTCTGCCTGCCTGTGTGTCTGTCTGTGCGTTTCCAGCAGCATCCCGTTCACGTGTATAGGTGGCTTTCTCTATTCATGACTGTAGACTGCGGTATGCTGCATCTCGCTGCTTTACACTGCATTATGTTGCATTCTTTTCCCGGATGCTCTTATCCAGAGTCGCTTAGAGAGCGCATGCAAGAGCATCAGCAGCTGCAGAAAAGGACAGTAATGTGTAGAAGAACGTTATGATTTTTCTGCTCAGTTTTCACACATCAGCAGACACTCTTAAGCGCTCTAGTTCTGAAGGCGTATGATTGCTGAGCATCTCAACGTAAAAGCGACTCATTTGAATGGCAGTATTTACCTCAGAATGTATTCAGAAGTGGAACTTCATTTGTTTGTTGCGTATGCAGACTTAATGATGCGCGTGCGTGCGTGTTCATGTGCGTCTGCACGCACGCACATTTTCGAACGAGCGGAGCGAATCTCGCTCGTAATCGGGGACGGCCGGTTCCTCCCCGGAGATTCGGCTGCGGCCCGTCGGTCGAAGCGAGGGCGTCCTCGGCGTCGGCCGGCGGCGTCCGGGGGAATGAAGCTCGCTTTCGAGGGATTGGGAGCGGAGGCGAGCGGCCATTGAAGTGGAAGCGTCTGCATTCTTCAGCAGAGCCGATGGCCCGGGGAAGGGATTGGCGTGCGCTTGAGCAGCGGATTTGAAACCCCAGGATTTGGGGGGGCGTCTTGTGTTCCCAGTCACGGCAGGCTCTGCCCTCTCCCCCGCCCCCCCTCGTTCCCCTCCGTGTTCTGGGGAAGATGATATTCAATTAGAGGTGCGGAGGAGAGGTCTGGCCTACTGTGGGGTGACCGAGCAGGGGAGGAGGGGCGGCGGCGGCGGTGGAGGGGCCAGCTTTAAGTGTTTATTTAGGGGGGGGGGGGGTGGGGGTGGTGGTGACTGCCCGGAGTCAGAGAGGGATACACAGAAGTTTGTTTGATAAACAGCCGTGGGGAGAGAAGGGACAGTCGGCCCGGGAGCCTGCAGAAGACACGTGCGCGCGCTAGCCGCCGCGGCTATTAGCACTAGCCCGACTGCGCCAGCTCGGCCCCGATTCGGCCAATCCAGGAAATGAAAAGTCAACCGTAAACCGCAGTGGTCGCTCTCAAATTCGTTTTCCGTTCGGGAAATGGAATTTCGGTCGGAAATGGAACGGGAGCTTGGACCGCGGTGCGAGCGAGGAGCGAATGTCATCAGACCCGCCAGCCAATCAGAGGCCCGGTACTGACGGGGAGGAGGAGGAGGAGGACGCCGTCACGGAGGGTCTGTGTCCGGAGGGACCCCGGCCCTTTTCCGGGCTGTTTCTAATCAGAAATTCGTTGTCGGGCAGAGAGTTCTGAATTAAATCTCGCCCTTGGAGCGGGCGAGCGCCTGAATCGGCCCTGAAATAGCCGCTCGTGAAAGCGATACGCGCGGCGGATTATTTATACGCGGGTCCTCCGCAGGTGGGCCTCGTGCGTCACGCCCAGAGCCCCGCACCGTCACGGTGCTGCCGGGGCTCGTATTTATAACCCGGGACGGGGCGCGGGTGACGCCGCGGCGACGGCGGCTCGCGCGCTGTGACGCGGAAGCCGTTTGCCACGCCCCGGGGAAAGGATCGGTTTACCGAACTGGACCGGACTCTGAGGACACGGCGAAGCCCGGCGTCAGCCGTTTGTGCGCACGTGACCGGTGAACGCCTCCTTTTGGCTCATAATAACTAACAGGTAGTGACCTGTGAAGCTGTACCCGAACCTATAAATGCAGAAAGGTCAGAGGCACTCTCCTGTCCAGAAAAAACAGATTAAAAGCCTTTATTGTGATGGCTGTGTCATGATGAAATATTTAAAACGTAAGAGGAAGAAGGGCTACAGCCCACTCATAGCGGTAAAACAGCCTTCTTCTGGACGTCAGGTGTCTTGACCTGTGAAACCGCGCCCAGACCTGCCCGTTAGGCCAGATCAATGTGACACAATTAGCAGCAGGTTAATTAATTGAACTTGTGGTTGCTTTGTGACCACAGCTGCGCCCCACCCCCCATGAGCCAGTGGTCAGCCCCTCTTCCCTTTGCCCTATCATTCCAGGATGGGGCGGGGTTTTGGGTGGGGGGTGGAGGTTTCCAGTTTGGGCGGTGAGCACACGGCGCTACCCTCTGCACAATGCCGTCCCCCTGGGGAGGCAAAGTGGAAAGTTTGCTTTAGCACCGGCGCAGCAGATGAAAGGGCTGGGGGCTGGGTGGGGGGGGGTTTGAGGTTTTTTTGGGGGGTGGCTTATGTCTCTTATCCCGTCTGGCGGGCTTTCACCGCGGCCGCCCCGTTTCAGCTGTCCCCCCACCCTCCCAAAGCTGCGCTGTCTGCAGCCGGATTACCTGAACGACACCCCCGCGCCCCCACCCACCCCACCTCCTCCCTCCTCCTCCCTCTCCCCATCCCTCCGCCCCCAACCCCCGCGCCCCACCCCACCCGACCCTCCCCTCCCCATCCCTCCGCCCCCGCGCTCCCGGCCCGCCTTCACCTGAGCCCCTCGCCGCCCGGCAAAGATGAAGGGTCGGGGCGGCGGGGCGGGGGGAGGGGGATTATAAGGGCTCGGAGTTATTGATTCAATTTGAAATGCTTTTTCATCCTGCCTCCAGTGGTCGGAGCACATGGCCCTCTCCCCCCGCTGCCTTCCTTAATCCCGGCAGGTTATAAAAGTATAAATAGCGCCGCGTGTGCTAGCGGCGGCGCGGATGCCGGGGACGCCTCGCCTGAAGGAGCGCCGCGTTGTCCGCGTCACGTGTCTTCACCGCGCTTTTTCACTTCGGGCCGCTCCCTCCGGTCCCAAAAAACCGGAGCGTTTCGGAGACGCCGGCGTTCGGGCGCGTTCGGTACGCGGCGCGGCGGCGCGCGCCCTGCCGCGTATCCCTTCCGTTGTCGTGGTTACCCCGTAGTCGTGCGGTAGAGGTTTGAAGCCGCTCGCCGTCTCTCTCGAATGGTAGGCGAACGGCGGCCTGCCTGGCCAGGAGGCCGGATTTCAGACAGAAACAGCAGGCCTCAAAACGGAGACCAGCCCACAGACCACGTGCACAGCACTTCAGGAGTGATCTGTGTTTCCCTTTACTTTATTGCTAATCGGACATTAAAGCATGTAAAGACAGGCCTTCGGCTGCAGTGTCAGAAGGCACAATCAGAGTCAATAGTTCATTTGTGAGCCCGGCAGGGTGGGAAGGTCGCGTGTCAGCAGGTACTGTAGCTGTTTCCAGCCCGGAGCCTGGCTGGTGCCAGCTCGAGCTGCTCAGTGCGTGCTGTGCCCAGAGAGAATGTGAGCAATCTTGCCCGCACGGGTCTGTTCCTCATATAAGCTGACCCTGGCAGATGCCTCCGTCAGCCCTGACTTATTACACCGCGCACTGGACGCGGGACGGAAAAACGCGATCCGTGTCCCGCTCGTTTACTGCCTGCTGACAAACAGCCGGTTCTGTTCTGTTCTGTTCTGTTTCGTTCGGTCGATGACGGAGAAACAGGCCGTAAATACGCTAGAGTTGTGTGTTTGTTCTTCTCCGAGCGTTTGCTTTTGACGCTGGCTTTTTCACCTTCCCCCCCCCCCCCTGCTACCTCCAACCCTCCCCACCCCCCGCCATGTTTATTCTGAGAAACCTCATTATTGTCCTGTGCGCGCCGCGGACGCTCCTCACTCAGTCACGCGCCAATCGCCCGCCGACAGACGGGAGCGCCGGGGGCCCGAAGGGGGGGGCGGGGCCACGGGCGGTCTCGTGCTTTTCATGTGCCCCGCGCGGGCCGCGCCAGGCCCCTCTCCGCCGGGGGGGGGGGCGATGACAGAAACGCCTCAGCTGTGGGAACCCGCCACCCGCCCGTCTCCTCGGACCGTCGCCGGTAAGCGCGCCCGGCTCAGGTGCCCTTCCCGCCAAGCCCCGCTACGGGGGGGGGGGGGAGCGGGCGGCGCTTGGCGGGGGTGTCGGGGCAGGGCCCGCGCCGGTTTAGCGGATACCCTGTCTGAGCGCGGCAGCTGCGGGGTACGGGCTAGCCCAGATGTGTCTGCGCTGTCGCATTGTGTTTGTCCACTAGGGGCTGACAAACCTTTGTGACCGTGAAAGTGACCAGTTGGGCTCTCGCTTTGTAAATGTCAATGAACGGTTTTTCAAGAACTGCCTAGATTACCATCATTGTCAGGGCTATAATAAAAAGTACATTATGTATACACTGTTTAAGTGTTAGCCATTGTACGCTTGACAGGGTTAGGTGACAGTAGTTGTACTGCGTTGTGCGCTTCTCTCTCAGAGCTCTGGCGGGAGGCTGATGTGATGCAGTCTGCTTGATGTGGAGTGCGGTGGGGACTGCAGGCCCCTGATTGACGGCTCCTCTGTGTCGTCTTGTCAAAGCAGCCGCTCACGGGGACGGCCCCGCCGCTTCAGTCAAACCCAATTTGCGAGGAGTCTCAGGAAAACCAGAGCAGGAACAATAAGCAGAACAATATGTGAAGAAGAAAGAAAGAAAGAAAGAAAAAAAAAAGGAGTTACTGGAAAGGACCGGAGAGCTGTCTGGAGAGGAATTTTTCGATGTCTGCGCTGAAAGGGGGGGGGGGGGGGCGTGTATTGGGGCCTCGTCCGTGAGCCGTGTGGCCGTGGGGAAAACGGTGGGCTGGTGGACCTGTTCCCGTCGAATCAGTCGCCCGTGTTCCCATTCTCCTAACCGGCCTTTCGGATAAGCCTCTTAAAGAAATAGATTTCCGAACAGAAGGCTCGCTCTTACGAGGTGTTTAGGGCGTATTGGTCGTCTGTGCCGCTCGTCACATCGTAAGGGCGGGTTTAAATGAGGCGGGGCCTGTGCTGGGGTGGGGCTCCTTTCTTTTGAGCGTGAATCGCGCCAGGTTGGTGACTCCGCCCACGCCTGACCTCCCCGAAAGAAAAGGCCCGCGACCTGGAAGCCAGAATGGCAATTCCCACTCCCCCCCTATTGTGTGAAACCGGGTCTCACTCCGCTTGTCACGAGGAATTCGGCGCGCGGCGCGCATGTACCACGGCATTGTCCTTCCTTCACGACACAACGGGAGCGGTTAGCGCGTCCGCACAATGCAGCTCCAGGTAGCGCTGCTAACGAAGGAAGGGGGGGGGGGGGGGGTCCGCGCCGCCATTGTCCCGGCCTGGCTACCTGCGCCGTTCAGGGCTGCGGCCGCCCCTGCGTCGGGCCGACGGGCAGCCAACGCCGCCGATCTCGCTCCGCTCGCCGAAGGCCGTTTTTTTGGCTTCGCCACCTGTCTCGCCCCGGCGGTCGGCCGGCCCTGTAGTCCTGAGAGCCGCGTTTGTGTAACTCCAGCGGGCGAGCGGGGCCGAGGAGCGGCAGCTGGACGGGGAGAGCGAGCCGCCAGGCGACGGGTCGCGGGGACGCCCGTCTGGAGCGGCTCGGCGGGAGAGGGGCCGCTCCCCGTGGCCACTGGCTGGCTGGCTGGCCGCGCGTCCCTCAAGCCCGGCCGGCTCGCGCCGCGCTGGCCTGAATAGCCGACTGTAGTCCATCCGCCGCCCGACGCGTAATTAAAAAGCCGGGAGCCAGCGGGCCCTGGCAGCGCCGGGGGCGCTGGCCGGCCGCTTCCAAACAGGATGTCGGAGGGTCAGGGTGTGGGGATCAGGGCCGGAGCAGCTGCCTGGCCCCCCGCCACCCCCCACCCCCCCGCTCCCCTTCCCTCTCTGTCTTTCCCCCTGCTACGACCGCATGACCTAGCCCAGGATCCCGTCTGGATCTTCAATCTGTCTCCCTGAGAAACATAATACTCCTCCGGTCTGGAAAGACTTTCACTTTTCATTATACCTGGATATTTGCAGAGTCAATTTGCTATAGTTAGGTGAGCACCCCCAAGTATAGTGAGCCACTCTATATTTCCCATAAAACCATGCCCAGGGTATAATTATTACCCTTCTGCTTGAACGTTTATGGTAGTTAAGCCCAACAGACTACACCTTGGCCAAGGCTCTAAATTAAGCTACGGCATTGTGCCTGTCCCAGCTTCGCTTGGATGGGGGCTGAATTTGTGTGCCCATGCAGAATTATTAGCACTGAATAAAATGCATCCTGTTCACAGTTGCAGCCGTAGTGGCCTTCGGTTTTGTATCATTAATCATTACGTAAATGTTTTATGCGTCTTGGATGATATTTGGTTAGCATCAGTACTGCAACATTTTGCTCTCTCCTTTTCCAGAATATCACTTGATATCCATGTGACTCACATTTGGCTGGAGTTTTACGTACAGCAAACATTTCTGTAAATTTTTTTAGCACGTAATTTTAAAAATAATAAAATGTCTATTTTTACAATTTCTGGAAAGTTGGATCTCTTGGGTCAATTGCTATATTCTGTGACAGTCTATGTTTAACATCAATCAACAGTTTTATTTTGTACTAGCAAGGCGGACAGACATTATATAAACACTAATATCTAAATATATGCTTGTTGCTAAGATAATTGTCTGCCAACTGGTTGTATCTGATTAGGCTCCCATCGTACTTGGCTCATATAAGGGGTGGTAATAGCCAAACGGTCATTATGAAGGTATTTATAGAGCTGTGTTAAGGATTGCTTTGATTCTCACCAGTACAGCGTTGGAACTGAGTTTGATGATCTGGCATTTATTGTCAATACATTAATTAAAATGTCAACTCCAGAGATATGAGCCAGCGTGACTAGCTTTGGTCCTCAGATGTACTGGGTAGAGGGACTCAGATCAGACGTAACCTGATTAAATCAAGATATTCAGTGGGGGAACGTTGATTGTAAAGGAGGTTCGTGGCGAGACCTGAATCACAAGATTGTCTCCAGCACTTGCCTTCCCCCTGTCAACCCCCCCCCCCCCCCCCCCCCACCACCACCACCACCCGCCCCCACATCTCCAGTCCCATCCCCCAAGCCATCACTCTGGCTTGCCAGCGGAGAGAGACCAGTTATTTCCTGATCGCCAGCAAATGGCTGGAGAACCTGCTTCCCGCTCTCGCTGTACGTCTGGG
>NC_057934.1:41929898-41974898 GCF_018555375.3 Anguilla rostrata | reverse complement strand
TGTATTATACAGTATGTCTTTGCTTATAATAAGGATAAATCTTTTCTTGTATCAGTTAATACAAGGTGACTGGCATCACATTAGCCTGTTCCTCTGTGAAATGTTAATTGCTGCTAACGGCTGTTGACACTGCTGTTACATCTTTATTGCATAACCTGTATTGTTACATGCTGCATGTGACTTAATCAGAACCAAGTAGCACGGTCAAGTTTACATGTGAGTCATAAGGTAAGCCCTGTGCTAGAAAGCCACAAACACTTGCCTTTTGTGCACGGCTGTATTATTCACTGTAATAAGCATTATTCGCTGTGCCCTTTTTTTCGTGTGATGTCTCCAGAACATGAACAATGAAAGCAGGAGCAATTGGACTTCTTCCTTCTCCTTCACGAGTTCTTGAAAAATAAATCTGGCAAATTGTTTAGCGCATTGCTGTACAAATCGAACTTTAGATAAAGGTACCCAAAGCAGTGAGCGAGAAGCAATTGGTTGCAAAGCAGGCGTCAGACTAGCCATATTGTGTGTCAGACGAGCGGCTCACGCACAGCTGAGGCAGGTCAGGGGAAACACCGCTGGAGAGAGCGAGACCAGCTCGGGGGGGATTAGGACGCCGTGCTAAATAGTGGGGGCAATAACATAGACGCCGGGGCGAAAGTCGTCCGGCATATCTACGATGTTCCACATGCCCAGGATTGTTAGCCTTTCACGGATATCCCAGGACACACAAACACTGTAAATTAACGCGTTGGAAGAGGAACAGGGCACAGCCTGTCAGGCTGCGGGGGGCTGGGGGCGGGGGGGGGGTGAGGGTTGAGGCGTTGTGGAGTCAGCAGGGGGCAGGTTTACATCCTGGGTATCAGCTACCAGCGGTGACGCAGAGAGACGGCAGACTGGAGAAGCGATTAGATGGGGAAATGCAGACTGTGAGAAGGTCACAGTCACAGCTCCAGCAGAGAGAGAGCGAGAGAGAGAAGCAGAGAAGAGAGAGGGGGAGAGAGAGAGAGAGAGAGAGAGAGAAAGAGAGAGAGATAGAGGGAGAGATGGACAATGAGAGAGAGAGCGAAAAACAACCAGAGAGAGAGAGGGTGGGTTAGAGAGAGTGGGAGGGAGAGGGACAGATTGATCTGAGGGAGTACGGGGAAGAGAAATAATGAGGAATTAACAGAGAGGCAGAGAGCATATTGTGACATCGATCTTTTTCCATCTTCTCGGTGGTTTCTTAAAATGGAAGGGCCCTGGGGTCAGTCTCCGCCGAAGGAGTCGGGATGGGGGGCACCGCTTGACACTGACACCTGCAAGTAAACAAACCGAACACCGTGGGAAAGGGTGGGTGAGAGCAGAGGAGGCACCACGCTCCTCTCTCTCCTCAACCTCCGCGCTCCAGGCCTGACAGACACCAGAAATCAAAACTCCCGACATCAATCCCCCTTTCTGAACTTTTGAACCTTTCCACCTCCATAACACACATGTCATTTTGCCTGTGTGTAAATAACGAGAAGTCCAAACAACCGTTGAAGTTTTTAGTCCGTCATGGAAACAGTTTTGAGTCCAGATGATAAATGTTGTTCCTGCCGGCTTTTATTTATTATTTTGTTGCTGCTGTGTTACAGTTCATGAAATGTGTTTTTAGTTGGTTTCAGATATGTCACTTGTCATAATATTTGGCTGACATAATATGAGCCTGACAAACCTCTCTGTCCCGTCTGCCGTAACCTCGCTGGCTGTGCCGATGTATTCCATAAACCACTGGTCATTCAGTTGCTATTCCTGGTGGATCACAACCTTGTGTAGGCAGGATTCAAATTGTTTGTGGTGATTCCAAGCCAGAAACCTCTGGTGGTGCTTTTGGTCAATAATATACACTAGCCACACTTGTGAGACTCATAACTATCCAGCTTCCATAACAATGTTTTGCCCTAAATAGGATTACTTAGCTAGCTAGAACTTGAGAATGCTAGCTAATCATTGAATCAACCGTTCCGTAAGACTTTCCGGTGTGTGCTTACTGGCGAAACGCCAGTCTGCAAGACTTTTCTCCATTAGCCTTTTCATTAGACCCTAACATTTCCAGTGATTTAATAAACAATGTATGATGGTCCATTAGCAATATCTAATACTCTACATCCGCTCATGCAGCTAACACATCCTTTCAGACATTTCACTTCATTGAAAAAAAATGGCATATAAGCAAAATGGTCGTGTTTTAATGGATAATTCTTCAATAACAAACTGCATACCGTAGGTCAGGCTTGCTTGATAGTTAGCTTTTCCCATCCCATTGGCAAAATTTAAATTTGAAAGGACAGTTTGCAACCAAAGGCATCACAATGGCTTCATTTAGGTTTGCAATGAATACTGCAACCCCGTGCAACAGTAGTTTTGAAAACCTATTCTGAAATCTGCATACTAGCAAGGCAAAACATTATTGTTAACCACCGATGTCACAGTTATGCCAAGTGTGGGAGATGAGGACAGAAGAAGGGGATGGGTGGGGGTGGGGGGTGGTGCATTAAATAAAAAAACTGCCCAAGCCAACCAAATTTCACTGTCTAAATTCTGTTGCCGCAAATCATATTTCAGGACGCCTGTCTCAGAAAAGTTAACTATGTTTTCCAGCCTCTGTGTCAGAGAATAAGCATCAGGAATTGAGAGTCATTTCGGATTTCATATCTGTAGATAAGGCTGATGGTCAATGACTGATTGAAGCTAGTGGACCCAAATGTAGCTTTCATTGTTGCCCACAGGATCTGGGCTCTCAGCAAATTTTGACATTTTACAGAGAAAAAGCAGTTCCTCTGAAAGACAGTGATTGTCATGTCCTAATGTAACAATACTAATGATGTGCCTGATGCCAGCACCTTGAAGATACGTCCACGAAAGTGACAGATAACTTTGACAAGAGTTAGAGTTATGAAGAATGATAAAAACAAAATGACATAAATCACTCCAGCAGAGTCCCTTTCTGTTAAGAATCCCCGTCGCACTTTTAACTGCCAACACAGAACAGTGGAAGCCAAGACGGTCGCAGAACCACTGTGAAGGATCTAACGTGGACATAAAGTCATGGGAACTCTTCCATTCATTGAAACAGTGTGCATCGCATTCATGTAGTTCAGCAGTGTCTGCGTGTACAAGTCAAGCCTGTGATCGTGGTCTGAACAGCTTGAGGTGGTCTTGCGCTCACATTGCTGGCACAGTCTGTGACATGACTCAGTTGGCTGCCATTTTAGTCTCGTTCGAAAACCCACCTATTTTTTTTTCTTTCCACCCCAAAACCACACTATTTTTTAAATGCTTGAAAAAAAAGGCATGGTTTTATTTTTGGTCCAGAATGCGGAGCCACAAAACATAAAAATAAATAAATAATGTGGAAGAGCATAGGAAACCCAGGCTGGGGGGGGGGGCAGGAGCATTTCATCCTGAGACGCCGGGCAGCAATCAGGGTAAATGTTGCCTGGCCACAAGAATGAAGTTCGTCTCCTAGCACTGGCCAGCCCTGTAGACACCCCAGAGAAAAGAGGGGAGGGGGCTTTTGTAAGAGGAGGGGGCTCCAGATTCATTCATAATTTAAAAAAAGAGAAGAAAAAAAAAAACATTGTAACAGCACGCCAAACCTCCTTTGGTGAATCAGAGTTCCTCATAAACAACTCGCAAACATACAATGGCGCCTCCGACCCTAGTGGCTAAAAGCGAGCACGCCAGCTACAGACATCCTGGTGGAGGAAAACCAGCCAGCCATTAAAGCAAAACAAAACAGAAACAAAGAGAAAACGGTTCAAGACTTGAAAAACAAGGAAAGAGTCTGCCTGAGCTGTGTTCTGTAGATTGAGATCGGCCTGTTTTCCCCCAAGGACTCCCATTTTTCACAGAGAAGCTTTGGCTGCTGCTGGTATGTCAAATCCAGTGCCAATTCTTGCTTCCCCTCAATGTTGTTATGAAAATTATAATTATGAAAATTCATAACTGTACTGCTTTTTTTCCCCGTAATAACAATACATTCTTTGTTTTGATCTGCCAGAAGTCGTCTTGTGATTGTGAATGCATTTGAAGATGTTCCCTGTGGTATGGTGGATCATATTGTTTTTGCATTCAGAGCAGCTACCACTGGCTCTCACCAGCCTGTGACTCTTTGCGTCTTGTTGGATGTCTTAGTCCTTCAGGCTTCTCATGGCTACAACACCACTTAAAAAAATAAACAAATACAGTATTTTACAGCCTATTTTAAGACATCTCTTTGCATGTTGCACGTCAGGAGAGCTGTGCAGAGCTTGTATGGTAAATGTCAGATCTAGATTGATGTGCCGTTCGATGAATGCGAAGCCACACTTAAGGGCTTGTTTAGTCTCCAGGAACCCACTCGACCATTAACGTACACACCGCCAGAGAGCCTCTTTCAAACAAAAAAAAAAAGACAGATCCACACATGGATTATTTTATTCCCTCTGATTGTTTCCTGTCCAAAATACACTTGGGCCTGAGGAGGAACCTGGGGGAAGTGTTCCAGAATGAGGGCGCCGAATCCTTTTCGGGCCTATTACAGTTACGAGCTTCCCCGATGCCTCCTCTCAGTCGGGCCGGCCCTCTGATTGCGCACGAAGAACGCGGTCCGATCGCCGCCCCAACGTCTGCAGATTACGGGCAATTACAGCGCGTTATTACTGTGGGAAAACCCTCGCGCCGCTTTTCGTGTTTGCGTGCCGGGGCTTCTGGTGGACGCCGAGGCCTCCTGGTTTCCTGCCGCTCCGCGTTTCGCGCTGCGAGTGAACTGCGCCCCCCGTCAAAAAAACATTTTAGATCCATTTCCCCTCACCTAGCGCCCTTATCTGATCTTTCTCCAAGAATAACACACCGCTAATTGTCCAGATAAATCACTTCGATTCAACAACAAGCGTGGAAATGGACCTCCAAATCTGTGTAGCCTTTAGTTTTAATTTGCTATCACGGCAGACGTGGTACGAAAGAAAACAGATAGTTTTACCCATAATTGAGCCAACATTAGTTTAATTCGGCTGTTATGGCATGTGATCATGGAATCGTCTTTGGCTAACAGGGACAAACACAAATATGAAACTTACCCAGCGATACTTTTTGTTTCATGCTGTGTTCCCTCAGATCTCTGTTGATTCGGTAATTGTGGAGAAGAGATTCAGGAATTGACTTGTAAATAGAAGGTTGCTGGGATAATTTGCAGGTGGGCTATTATGGATTGGAATAATCTATGCTCTTTACCCAGTGTAAATTGCTTTGTCCTCTGTGGATTCATCTCTTCCTCAAAATACAGATGAAAAATTGACAATTTATGCATGTTAACCTCCTTTAACTGGATGGGGATGATGCAGATAAAACCAAGATCTCATTCCATAAAAACGTCCTGTTTTTTTCAGCCTGTTCTCGGTTCTGACCTCTCATCTATCCAACGGGATTTGTCCTATCAGCCCTCCCAAACTCAACTTAAAGTCCTTATGATTTTAACATGGTAAGGTATGGAGAGAATGGGGGCTTACTGTACTCCTTGCATCACAGGCTTGATTCTCTTTTCTCCAAAGCCCTGCCATCATCCATGGTCCAATTATACCTCTACCAAGATGGCTCCTAATGTCTTCTGTGATCAGGCCATCTCCATATCTCAGACGCACGGGCAGATCTAGGATTTGAAATGTGGGTGAGGGTTCGCACTATGTAGATTGTGAATGGCAATATGTTGCAAATTGCTTGCAAGTCTGCGGGGGGTTCGTTTGAACCTTGTGAACCCCCGCTGGGTCCATCAGTCAGAAGTGTCCGCACAGCACAGTGCCCACTGTTAGAGAGGTCCTCGCAAGTCTGTTCCTTGTCATATCCTCCAGCCCTCAGAAAGTGTGTGTTATTCTGAACATTTGTGTCCTGAGTGTATTTCTTTTGACACGAATCTGGCTGCCTTCTCAGCCTGGCAGTTATTTTTCCTGCAGAGGTGCTTTTCTTCATTACTGTACATATTATCAAAGGCATTTCTTTTTTTTTTTGGGTGGGGGGGTGGGGGCAAAGGGGGAGAGAGGGTCTTTTAAAATATTTCCCCACAAAATCCTGCAAGTAATCAGGCAGCCAGGTCTTTGTAGTGGTGAGGGTCGGGGCTGGGAGAGATTGTGTTTCGGCTCTGTTAACCTTGCTAATTAGCGTGCGTTTGATGTGCCGCGGGCCGCGCTGTCTGGGGCGCTCCAGATAGCCGCGCAGCCAGGCGGCGGCGGCGGCGCGCGGAGCCAGCGGCCGGGCTCGCGTGGCGGTGTTTACACACGGGGCCTGACTGACAGAGCACCTGAGGCGTACTCCCAGAACGCCCGCGCTCCCTTTGTTCTACAGAGGGCGTTCTGACGGGGCTGCTGATTGTGAAAAAATGTCTAGCACGAGCCTTTGAATACTCACGGTGGAACTTTCCAGAGTCTCCGGTTATCTCCTGTACTTTTTCAGGCGCGTTCCGACGCAGGTGCAAGTGCAGAAAGTGCGGAAATCTGCGGGGCAATTAAGCCCAACGGCTGTTGGGGACGTGAACATTGCCCCTGCTTTTCCCGGTCAGGGCCTCGCTGCTGCTGCTGCTGCTGCTGCTGCTGTGGTCTAAGTGCTCAGCTGTGGAGTGTGGCGTGTAGCTGTCTCGAGAGCACGCTTTGTGCTCGACTTCGCGGCTTCAGCGCAGATTGGCGGACCACCCTGACTGCCGAGCTCTGTAGCGGTGCAATCAGAGAGCGCCGAGCAGCCTGGACTTACTGCTTAGTAAAATGTTATTGGGTATGCCCGTGTAAGTCTGTGTGCATTGGTGTGTGTGTGTATATATGGGTTTGGATATGTGTGCAAATGCATTGCATGCCCATATGTGTTTTTGTGTATTTTTATGTGTGCATACGTATGTGTGTATACGTGTGTGTGCCTCTGCGTCATTAGTATCAGATTCTTTTAACCGAGAATGTTGTCTTTTTCAGAGAAAAGCAAATCTCAGTCTTTCCGCAGTCAAATAATAGGATTTTCATTACAGACATCTCAAGAACCTCACACTTAAAGGCATTCAGAGACAACAGCTCAATTTGAGATGTTTAGAGAAAGCAAAGCTTGCTGTCTCAGTCCTCTCTTGTTTTTGTCTAGTTTCAATTTTCCCCACCGCTTGCTTTATTGCTTTTTCGAGAGCCTCATGATCCCGGCTCGTAATGCGGTGTTATTATCTGGTAATATCTGCTGTCCCTGAAATGTGAACGTTTCTCCCTGGAACGCCTGCTCCTTCAGCAAGAGATTGAGCCCAGTCAGCGGGCAGGATAAATAGCGGTAGATATTTGTCCTTAGCGGGATGGGGTTTTTTTTTCAGAAAGGCCGTCTCCAGCGAGCCCCAGCGGTGCAATTATTTGTTTTACGGAAAGAAATTAAGAGCAGATCTGGAAACTCCTCCGATTACTGCGATGATGTCACCCAGGGCTTGTTACTGGCATGTCTCTGTTCCTGTTAGCCTCTTCCTGAAGACTGTCTCTGCTGTGTCTACGCCACCCCTCTACCCCCCCCCCCCCCACCCACACGAGCCCCCACCCCGGAGGACTCATCCAGCGCGGTAATATTGGAAGATATGCGGATCGGGGACCGTTTCGCGGAAACATTCCACCACATCCTGTTTTCATACATCCCATCCAGCATAGTGAACGAGCCTCCCGCCACCCCACACGTCCCCCCTACTCCCCCCCGACCGCCGCCGCCCGCCCCCAGTCCCGACCCGGGAACCGGGAGCCAATGTGAGGTTTGCTCTGTCTCGCAGTGGACGGGGGCGGTGGGGGCGCGGTGGGGGGGGGGATTATGAACGCCGCGTAGCCGCCCGGCGCCTTAACCATGTTTGCTTCCTCCGCGGCCCGTTGTCCCTTCCTCCGCCGCGTCACGTGACTCACCGCAGGGGTCGGTGCGCCTGGTGTGAGCGCGTGTGTCTGCGCGCGTGGGGCGGGGGGGGGGTCGACCTGTTTTATTGGGGGTGTCGCGGTGTGGCCTGGCTCCGGCTCAGCTGGCCCAGGTGTGTGCGGCGGGGCTTGGCGGAGGCTCTGCGCTCCCGCCCTGGTTTCCCCCGTTCCGGCGAGGAGACACCCTGCCTGACTGCCCCTCTGTGCCCCTGCACCTTTCCAGAACTTCACTGCAGTCAAGTGCCATTTTCTGCACAAACAACATGATGCTGATCGAAAGAACACATGCCATGGAGCCTCATCATTAGCCAAACAGCATTCACAGCTGGCCTTTAGCTATTGTCTGAGTTCAAACCTAAGCTAGCTAAACTCAGTACACTTTAATGTAAGCTATGTTATATGTACTGAGTTTTTTAGTATCACTGAGTTGAAGCGTATTTCTGGGCGTCTAACTCAGTATTTTCTGTTCAGACGTCTTATTGTCGGCTTTACCGTTAATAAAATTCAGCAGAGGTTTGCTTTCTAGAACTACAGTATGCGAGTTTGCTTCTGGCACTTGTAGGCCCGGTTCGTGTCCAGTGAAAATGAATGCCGCACTATGTGCGTCGTGTGATCTGGGCAACGTTTTAAAGATGATATTTAACACATCATTAAGTCTGCTCATGTTTAAGGGTGAGCCCTGCCATTGCGCCAGGCTTTGATGATGGAGAGCGAAATGGCGGATTAATGGGCGGCACCGCGACACGCCGCCTTCTAGGGCCCGGGAGCCTGACGGAGGCGCGTGGTGACTTCAAAGCCGCGGCAGCGCGAAGTCTACTGTGATTAAAAGCAGGTCTGACGAGAATGCTTTGCTGGCCAATTTAAAGCTAACGAGGGAAAATAAATAGACAGTACCCTTGTTTGTGGATGGAGAGCGTGTGGGTTTGTACACCACACAGACAGATAAGAGCCACACCTTCCAGCATGGGGTGGGGGGTGGGGGGTAGGGGGGGGCGGAGCACCTCTGCTCAATATGATCAATGCTATATAAATATTGTGATTGTGATTTTCATATTTGTATTATTACAATTTTATTCTATTGAGTATGGTTATCGTACTCCTTTCATGTTCTTTAAACACGGTAATTAAAGTCATAACTTTCGGTCTTGGTGTGGAAGCCTGGAAAGAATGTGCTGTGCTTTTCAGCCTCACACTAATGGCTCAAGCCATTTAGAAATTTTACAGTATGTGGAAATTTGCCTGTAGTCAACCAGCACAAACCACCGAACACACATACCACATGCGCACCCACGCACGCACGCACACACACACACACACACACACACACAGTCATGGCCACAGAGACGCACGCTCCTCCCCTCCTCATCTGTCCCACCGCCGCACGTTGGCAGGCCCTCACTCCGGCATGACGTCATCGCCGCGATGACAGCACGTCTTCCAGCTCCATTAACCAGATTCTTGGTGGCTCCGCTGGGGTGATTTATGGGTAATATTTTAGTCCCCTTCTCTGAAAACCGCAGGCTTTGGGAAGGCGGAACCTATCCAATTAATGACATTGTAAAAAAAAAAAAAGAAAAGAAAAAGGACACACCCACTCAAACTCTGTCCAGCCCCCTGAGAAAAAGCTTCATTCTGTTGGAGCGACGGTTGAGAATATTTGCATAATTGGTTTGTTTGAAACCGCTACTCCCCTTTGAGCCCCCGCGGCTGCTCGTCCCCCCGACACCCTCTATTTGTCTACGATATCGACTGCTTAAGTCTGGGCTTTCCAAACGCTTTGGAAGAATGCTTTAACGCTCGGAAAGGAAAACAAAAAAATCAGAATGAGTCCCTATCGTGGCCTGTGCTTGTATTCCCTCAGCATTTGCCTGTGCTTAGAAATCTGGCAAAAATGTTTCAGTTTCATAAAAGGCGCAGCAGTTTTGACTCAAGATCTTTCCATCCTTTGGCCTAAACCCTGGTCTTTGGCTCATCTGTCTCTTCTTGGCTGGAAACCCCTTTTTGCATTGTCTGAGGGCAAAAATAAACAGTTCTGTGGGCTTGTAAAGGCTTTGATCCCAACATAAATTGGGCCCATGTACAGTTGCTCTGAATAGGCGATAAAAAGGGTCTACACACTGAATTTTATTATTCATATGTATCGTGCCGCCCATTTCATAGCCCATTTTACCAGTTAAAAATCAAGGGCTAAAGTTGACAATACATGAAGGTAGGGGAAAAAAACTTTTACATGTGTAAAGCTGTCAGTCTTGCCAAGGTTTTTTTTTTTTTTTGTTGCCAACAAACAAGTTCATGCAAATTTACCACTAGACTGAACAGACTGTCAGAGTAAAAGCGCTTTTCACCAATTCATGAGCCGATTGATAAATTCACCAGCTTTTATTGAAAAGAAGAAACGTTCCATTTGTAACAGAGCATTTCTTTGGTGAACAGTAGGGACCCATATAAACAAGGCTTTCCAAATGGGAATGCTTTAGGAGATGCCGCCTCTTTTGATAAGGACCATCAAAGTTAAGCCGCTTATCCCTCTTACATAGAACCTCCTGCGTGAGAGATAAGTGATGCCAGGCTGGCCAGGGGAGGATGGGCTCCCCCTCTATACTTGGGCTTCTCCCAAGATGTCTTCCCACTGAGGAGTTTTTTCTTGCCACTGTTTTAAGTGTTTCTTCTTCCCACCTGGGAGTCTTTTTTTTTTTTTACCTCACTTGTTTGTTTTGGGGGGTTTCACAGTCAAGTCTTGTCCAATTTTCCTATTTCATGTTTTTCTGTAAAACGTCTGTGAAAAGCTTTCTACAAATACATTTTTTTTGAAAAATAGAAATATCTCGACTGGTTTTAGACCCAGCGATGCATATTTCATGCATCTATTCTCTGCCAGTTTCTTATGCGTGTGTGGTGCCATTTTCACTCATGGTTTCTGTTTGATTGGGTTCAACAGCGTTTTAAATAATGCATTTGTGTGCGTTTATAAGCTCAGAGCTGCTGGCTGGCTGATAGCCGGAGCGGCAAAGTGGGGTAGAAATACGACGGCTTCCTCTGGGAGGGCGTCTGTCGATGTGGAATGGCTGCCGGCAGGTCAGGTGGTAGTATGGCCAGGAGCGCTGTAGCGTGGGAGAACTGCCCTTCTGCTTTTCCTCATGAGGAGCCTTGTAGTCATTTTTACCATATGTATGTTTGGTGCATTATTGATAGCAATTTTTAAAGACTTAAACAAGGGATGCTGGAAAGTGATGTAAGCAGGACTGAGGTTCAGTGTTGTTGTTTGTCTGTGGGATTAACAATGGCACTAACCGTATGGGTGAAACCAGGCAGATTCTGCAAATAAACCTTCACTAGCCTTCCATTTCTGTCTTTTTATGTACAGCATATTTAGTTACACCTGCTGTCGGAAATGTGCTTTATAAATAAAGTTTGATTGATTGACTGGTTGAACTTAGAAAGACCGTTAGCAATGCTCATTGTAATTTAACAGTGCAGTGAATGCCTGTTTCTGCGTGTCTCTCGCTGGCTTTTTTTGTCTGAGTTTGTTTTTCTTTAATGCAGTATTGCATTGAACAGGTTGTTCAGCACTGTTGCTACTCTTTACGGAAACCCAAAGGGATTCATTTTGTGATTGCTTTCAAATGCAGGTTTGCAAGACTGATGTCTGTTAGGGAGTGCATGCTTAATCAAGTCAAGTGTATCCAGCTGGAACTCTGCATTGATTGGGCAAAGAACAAATGAATCTGGAATTGGGTGTTGTGTGTGGGCGTTTCTAGTGCATTGGCGTATACAGTATGTGTGTGTGTGTTTCTGTATGTGAGTGTGTACGTGTGCGTGTGTGTGCGTGTGTCTGTGTGTGGGTGTATGTGTGGGCAGGGGTGTTTGTGGTGCACTGGTGTGTGTGTGTGTGTGTGTGTGTGTGTGTGTGTGTATGTGTGTGCATGTGGGTGTATGTGTGGGCAGGGGTGTTTGTGGTGCACTGGCGTGTGTGTGTGTGTGTGTGTGTGTGTGTATGCGTGCGCTGGCTCTGCCTGTTCGTCTGCTTCCCCTCCTGATTGACAGGTGCTCAGATCAGACTCCTGCAGTGGCCCACCTTCCCAGCATCACAGCAGGGGGGGCCTGGAGCTCTGGCTTCCTGGACACATTCAACAGGGGAGACACAGGCAGTCTATTGGCTGAGCGGCAGTTGCCGTGGTAATACCAGCAGGTTTGACTTCTCCTGCACACTCAGGGGCAGAACTCCCCAGCATGTTCCGGATATCTTAAATGCCTCCAGCTACTTGCTGACTTATTTATTTCTCCCCTTAGATAATTTATTCTTCCATAATTCTCTCCTAGAAGTGTACCTCTAAAGGTCCTACGTTTCTTGTTGATAGTTGGAGGAATTGATCAAGATTATACTCTGAAAATTTCAGTTCTGTGTCTCGAAGATTGCAACAGCTTGTTTGAAAGAAACATGATTAATAACCTCCAGCACCAGCGCAGGCATCACTGTGACGAGCTCAGGATTCGTCCCTCCTCTTCAGTCCAGCAGTGAGATCAGACATGGATGAGGTGTGAATAGGGCTTATATCCTATTTTTTTCACATAACTGGAGGTCGTGTCACAATTTCTGAATTTCCCTTTCCTCCGGGGGCTGTTTCCTGTAAGGGGCTGAGGCATAGAGAGTAGAAGGCCATGCCATGTGAGTCATCGTACTTCCTCTTGTAAAGGGTGAGGCGTGTCAGCTGTTTCCTCCGTGTTCTCCTCTCTGTGGTTGAGCTTTTGTGGGGATAATCTCAGTAATTTGTTTAGATTGAACTACACATACCAGCAGTATGTTCCATAGATGGTGTCCCCTTGAATAAGGTCTTCACTGTTCCCATGGTGCACATTTTGCCTCTGTGGTAAGGGCCACTTACCTGGGGTGTTAAAAATGAACATGTCGCCATGACGGCCGAGTGGAGACGAGTCCGTGAGGTCTGAGCGTCACAGTGTTAACGGGAGCAGCTACGGCCCACCAGGTAGAGCGTAGCCCATGTGGTAATAAGGGCCCGGCTGGGGCAGCGGTGCAGCCTGGGGTTGCGGAGCGCTGTGGAGGTATTGCGATAATCCTGACGCTCACGTCTCTCAGGCTGTCGGGAGCTCAGCGGCGTACAGCCGGGAATGCCAGCCGCGCGCGGTCTGCCGCTGGCCTCTCAGTAGCCCCGGCGCTAACGCCCGACACCAGTCCCTTAGACGTGGCTCCCCTCTCGCCAGTGCCCGCCCACCCCGGGGCAAAATAAGTGCCCCTTGTGCCACAGGGCCCTGTGTAATACCGGTGTCCTCACTCCCATCTTCATGCGGCTACCACCTGCTGAAGGCTCTCTTTCTGAATCCCGGTGAACCGTGTATTCCTGAAGAGATTCCGGGCCTATGGGAACTTCGCTCTGAGCCGGTGTGGAAAGAGAGAGGGAAAACAGATTGTCCCTTCTGACAGGAGGAGCTGAGGTTTTTCAGCGACGACAAGAAACAATAACCTCATCTGTCTGCGAGCATTAGCTGTGCCTGACACATCCCTTTATGCTTTTCAACAAGTAAATCAGGCGATGAAGAACATGACAGACTACAGGGCAATAAATAACGCAAGCAGCGTTCATCTTTTAGATCCTCTCATGGCATTCGCTTTAATCTAAGCCCCCACTGTCAGAGATATGGCGCAGACAGTGAAAAATAGAGAAGGGAGAAGAACCCTCACCCACATTAGTGGATTATGCCGTTGCTTTTTACAGCCTACTCTGGAGAGTCTCTCTAGCAAATCTGAATCCCACCTTTATTGCTGAGCCAAACTGTGGACAAACGAGGTGCAGCGGAGAAGACGAATTGCTGGAAGCGCCTCAAGCTGTGGGGTAGACTGCATGGGTGTGGCCACTTAATTCAAGGAAAACAAAAACGAGGTTGACATTTGAATCTTGTTTGTTTGCAAAGCGAAGCAGAAGAAAGGTAACGTGACCATGTCGTATCAGAGGAACAGTTATTGTGAGTCTGGCTTCAGTGCTGTCTGGTTTACTCCAGACTCTGGCTTACTCTTCGCACATTAGGTGCTTCACATCGTCCTCACACATCAGAATAAGTTCCATCTGAAGACCTATTTAGATCGTTTAATGATGCCTTTTTTTTGTAAGGAAGGCACCTGACTTTGAAATGGGCTCTGCCTGTCTGGGCTGTTGGAGGTAGGTACCTGACTCTGGTCTAGGTTGGGTAGAGAGCAGTGTCTGGGTTGGTCTGGGCTCTGCTGGTCTGGTCTTTTATAATGCCTGCTGAAAGCTGCTGCATCTGTTATTCTGGGCTCTGTTGGTCTGGTCTTTTAGAATGCCTGCTGAAAGCTGCTGCATCTGTTGGTCTGGGCTCTGCTGGTCGTCAGTGCATGCTGTTCTCATCACTGGTGGTAGTACACATCAGACACAGGTAAATCTGAATAATGTAAGCTATCTTAGCTGTATCTGCATGTGCCCTGATAGCAGCTCCTTTGGCCTGTTGTTCCAATGGCCCAATTACACCATCTGGGCTGGTTTCAGTCCTTGATTATACCTTTAGTGTCAGTGACCAGTACACACTGATTCATTCCTCCACTCCAGTGGCATATACATTCTGCTCACTGCAGTCCCTTCATGGTGACACTCTCTCACTGTCAAGGGCTTGATGTGGGAAAGGGTGTCCTTGGGTAAGAGATGGTGCCACTGCAGAAATCTTAAGAGGACAAAAACACTCAGACTGAGCTCAGGGTCTGCATGAAAATGGCCGTCTCTGAACCAGCAGCCTTCGCTTTCTGAAGCCGCGAATGACGGTGAGGCTGGCGGGGGCGTTCGACTCGGGGCGGGGCTAAACACAGACGCCGTACGGTAGGAGCCTGCGCACCCTGTCTCCGATGGCCCTGCCTGCTATGTGCACTTTGTACTGGCGGAGTTTCCCACTCTACCCTCCCGGCACGCGAAACTGCACTTGCCTCATACCACAGACAGAAGGCTGTGGGGATCCCTTCTAGTGCTTTGCATTTTGCCTGAGAGCCGTGGCATCAGCAAAGCGGCTTCGCTTATTGGCAAGTGCCAGTGCATCTTGAGGAAAGACTAATTGAAGGAAGTGCCTTCAGGTTGCTGTAGTATTTGAAATGAGCCACAATGAGCGCTGCAAGGGGGGGGGGGGGGGGGGGTAAACGGAGTGAATTTCCAATAAGGGACGTAATGTGATCAACTGACGAGTGCGCGCGGAGATAATTTCCTCTCCCGAAAACAGTAATCATTTCGCCTGCTGCGGGACGCTCATTAAAAAAACTGGCTTCTCTAGGTGTCACAATTAGCTCTACTGTTTGGATTCATTTCCTGCTCTGAGTGAGCGATCGTGCGATTTCCTCTGCGGCTGAATGGACAGCGTTGTGTGCTGTTTGTGTGCGGGCTATCTGAAGGTGCGGCAACGCTGCGCATGAGGACATTTACGAAAGTGAAACGCAGTCAAACGCAGTAATGCGCAGGCCCTAAAAACACATATCATTTCAACATTTGAATCTTTATGATTAATTACTGACTATATGAGCTGAATGGCCATTTGCATCATCATATACATGTTTCAATGCTTTATATTGTAAATATAAAATGAATCGCGCCATTTTAATTTTTTTAGTATGAGACTCTCGTGCCTGTGCTGAAAAACCTACAACATTTTGAGAAGGCGAAAGCCTGAGGGAGAGCAGGTGTGATTTTTAACCCCGTCCTCACCCAATCCACCTTCCATCCCGCACGCCCCACCTTCCAGATCCTTTTCTCGCAAGTCCGTCCCCCTCCCGCAATCAGAGAGCCGGATCTCACCTTGAGGAGAAGTGTGACAGTAATTAGCATTCAGCGCCCCCTGCTTCCCCCCGGCCTCCCCTCCTCCCTCCCCTCTCCCTGTCCTCCCCTCCATGTGCAGAGTTAGAGAAGCTTATCGCCTGGCAACCACAATCAAAGTACAACAACTCGACGAACGCAGCCTCTGCCTGAGCGCGCTCCGAAGCCTCGCCGCGACTGCCAGCCAGCGCAGGAGGACGCAGAGAGCGGGAGAAAGACTGATAAAAAAGGCAAAAAAACAAGGGGGGGAGGGGGGGAGAGACTACAACAGGTGACGGCGGAGTGGTTACCGACGGGACCGTTTGGCGGAGCGGAGCGGGGACCGAGGCGCGGAGAGGGAAGGGGGCAGCCGCCGCGCGGAGAGGGATTCTTTCACAGGAGCCGCGCGGCTCTCCCGCAGGTGCGCCCCCCCCACACGCCGCTGAGAGGGACGCGGGAAGGTACGTACCGGCGTGGTGGGAGGGGGTCTGCACCGCACGGGAGCCGGTCAGGGTCCCGTACGCGGCGCCGAACGCTTCGGCGCGGACGCTGATCCCAAGCCCTGTGCGGCTTCTGAATCCCGCGTGGGCGCTGACTCGGTGGAGCGCGACTCAGGTGGAGCGCGGCTCAGGTGGAGCGCGACTCAGGTGGAGCGCGACTCAGGTGGAGCGCGACTCAGGTGGAGCGCGACTCAGGTGGAGCGCGGCTCAGGTGGAGCGCTCGTTCCCTCGCTGTGGGGTGGAGGGGGATGAGGTTCAGCGCGGTCGATGGGTCAGCCCGGTGATGAGGAGCGGCCAAATGTATACGCTGCTCTCCCTTCTGCTCAATGCCCACTCTTGCCTTTCTGTGGGATGTACATCTGCTCTCGTTGTGGTCCTTTTTATTCATCTTCACGTTTAGCAGTGTGTCTTATTCAGCTGATGCTCCACTCCAGTCTGTAAATCTACTTTTTGTTTCAGCCTTCGGTGTTGGGCAGAGCCTTACTTCCAGGTTTCTAAACCCTGGTGAGTCACCTAATTTAATCCTTAATATGGGACTTCAGAGACACTGTATGTCTAGACCAGATTGGCACAAGCCATCTGCCATTAGAATTTTCACTCACCTAAAGTTATTTCTGTAAGAACTTTTCCACTGGTTTTGTTTCATGAGGAGGACTATGTTTACTCACAAATGTACAGGGTAAACTGCCGGCCAGTTCCTCAGGTTCAGGTGAAGGCACTGTGGAGACATAATTGCAAGTTTAAATGGGAAACAATAGGAACGGAGTGGTGCGTATCTGCAGAGGTGGGGGTGGGTTTCCCTTTAGAGCGCACAGGAGGGACGGAGCTCACGCGAGTGCAGGGGGCGGTAGCCCAGGCAGGGGGCGCTGTCCTGGGTGGAGAAAGGTCAAGAGGACAGCGTGTGACTTCCGCTCCCCCGGAGCCCACAGAGTAGGATGAAAAGCTCTTCAAACTAATCCTGCCATTTCAGGCCCCGGCTGCCATTGAAATGTCAGGTACTCCGTCACTGAGGCTTGCAGCGTGCTCTTGAAAGGTGAGCCTCCCTGTAACCTACATAAAGATGAACTGGACTGGAGTCCACGGACTAATGGAATGCATTAAAATCAGCTTTGTGCGAGTTTACATTAGAAAGATACTGCAACCCAGGCATCTGTGCCCATGTACTCTTCCTTGCACAGTTGTCTGCAGGAGAACACTGGGCAGGTTTAGGAGGTTGTATGAGTTTGTGGGAGTTTAGTCTCACTCCCAAATAGGTTGAGTTTAGTAAATTGTCCTTTAGATACTGAGAGAGATTGGCTTATTTTTCAAACAGTTTTTCTTTCAGCTGATGACGGGGGTTTCTTCAGTTTCTTTTTTTTCCACAAGCGGTGGAACAAACTGCCACTTTTCATTGATACACCATTTTCAGAGAACGCTGTACTTCAAAAACTGCTTTTAAAAAGTTGTTACCTTGATATATCGGAGTATTTCTTTTCTGAGCCTATTAATATTTGAAAGTCTCACAAACAGCCTCTCGACACCATGAGGGAGGTGACGTAGACACAAACTGCCTTAGCATGAAACCTCAGAAGCCAGTTTCAGACTATGACTCTTAATTGCTTCCCCTACTCCCTCTTCTATGACCCATCAGAGTTTTTTTGTTTTTTTTTGTAGAGCAAGAATAAGTGGCACAGGTAGAGTTTCAAAAGGCTATTGTAGCAGCGGCGGCACACAACAACGGCACAGGCGCTAACGAAGGTGCCAGGAGCCTTCGGGCGATGTCGTGACAGGAAGACGCCGGCGGTGCCGTACGAGCCGCCTCTGTAACCGCCGACGCCGGGCCGGGAGCTTCCGTGCGCCGCGGCGTGCGAGAGCGGCGCGGAGAATCACGCGCACAAACAACCAGGGCTCTGTGGCCGATGCGTGTCGAAGTGCACCCCAGGGGATAGAAAATATTTGCCCTACTTAAAACGGTAAACGACCGTTTAATTCCTCCCCACAAATGTCTTTCACGAGTTGAAGCGGGGGCCGCGGCAGCCTGTGTCCCTGCCTCTTTACCTCGTTAGCGAAACAGCGCGGTCCTGTCCGCTCACACCGGACAGAGTGGGGAATGTGTGTGTGTGTGTGTGTGTGTGTGAATCACACTGTGCCGTAAAGTCATCCTAATGCATCACGCTCACCTTCTGAGACTCAGCGTCCCCTTCCTGCACAGTTTGCGATGAGGGCGTGATGCTACGGGATCGCTGAACTTACAGACGGTCTCCTCCGTACGAAAACAAAAAGTGTTTTTTGGAAAAGAATTTGCTTTTGGAAAAATGTGCAAATGTGCAAAGGGAATGCCCTTTAAACAGCCCCCATTCATTGGAATGAGAGAGCAATGCTAATGGACATTGTTTGGATTCAAGGGGAGCTTTAAGGTTGATTAGATTACAGTTAGCTCTGGTTTAGCCGCTCGGTGTAGCACAGTGGGCAGCGCGGGGCTAGCGCACAAAGGCTGATGCTGTTCTCCCCACCTGAATCACCCCTACATCAAATGGCTGCACTGGCTGTGCCCCGTGAAATGTATCACATCTGTCCGGATTATGTTTTGCCCTTTGAGGGGGATGCCAGCGTTAGAAAATCTTTCCTTCTCTTCTGCTGACCTCATGTGTTCTTCTTGCAACATTGTTCCAGTTCTGCATCTGTCGGTTAGTAACCAAGTAAATTGCAAAATTAATGGTGAGCAATCTTTACCTCGTTAGCTTCCGTGTTCCAGTTTTAGCGCACTGAGAGTTTACACTGTCAGCCCTATGGGTGAATTGTAATACGCTGTCGACAAGCGTTCTCTCTCCAGCCTGAATTTAAGAACTGTGACCTGTAATATGCAGTATCAGTGATCAGATGTGAAAAGTACATGTTCAGTACTTCATTATTGTGGTCTTGTACTGTATGATTCTTGTACTGTATGACTAAATACTATTTTGCTGAGGCAAGATAATCTTTGTTTCAGTATAATATGTCATATCCCTCATTTTAACTGGAACTAACTGGAGCATTGTAAGATTTCCTGAGTATTGTTGGGACCCCCCCCCCCCCCCAGTTACACTAATCCCAAAGCCATTTACATATGGGTGAAAATACCATTGCCCAGTATTGACTACCTATTCCGTGGCAGCTATTGCTGTACACCACAGAACTCACTACACTGTTTTCTAGTTGAAGATCAGAGCCTATTTGGTTGCCATGACACCAAGAGGTTAGGTTTTAAAATTTAGTCAGGACATGTCTCTGTTGTATCCCTTCTTAACACAGTACCATAGAATCTATAAAGATGTTGGTCTAATCCACATCTGTTTGATTAATTAGGCTTCTGGGCTGTTGGTCAGTGCTTTAATAAGTTATGTTTTTCTGTTTGTCTGTCTTTACAGAGCCTGGGGTCTGCAGATAGGAAGGAGGCACAGCAGAAGAAGTAAGTGTGTGTGCGCGTGCTTGTGTGCAAAAACAATTTTCACATGTTTAACTTAGCACTTTAAACTGAATAAATCAGAAGTGGATCATTCATTTCACACATATGGCGTAGGATTTGTGTCAGGAACCTTTAGGCTATAAAGTGTATAATCTCACTCAGATTGTTTGTATATTGTGAAAATGTTGGCAGTCTCTGTATTTGGATTGTGAACATTATAATTGGCTGTACACCCTTGAGTAAACCTCCTGTCATTTGTGCCTCGTGCTCTTCATAATGTTATTACTGTTACTGTTTTTACTGTTACAGTTTTTTTTTCCTTTTTATTGTTATGAGTTATGGCTCGGATCAAGGTTACCTAATTCCTTCTCCAAGAAGAATCACAATCAAATCTGGCTACCATTTTGTATATCACGGAGACTTGCAATTAGCATTGCTTTTCAACAATTCAGTGATTTAGTTCAGCCTGTGAGGTTCTCTACAAAAGAGTAAGATCACACAACAAACCTGTAATACTGGCCATCTTCTCCGTATTTTGGACTTGCTGTTACACTGTTTCTGAAGTGCATTTGTATTTAAATCACAATCAGGACCTTTGTGGCCTGACTTAGCAACTGTGATGGATTGGCAACTTGCTTAATTTGGCTTCTGTGAGAAAACATTGCTAAACATTGCTAATTCACATACCATCTTA
This sequence comes from Anguilla rostrata, assembly GCF_018555375.3. NCBI lineage: Eukaryota > Metazoa > Chordata > Actinopteri > Anguilliformes > Anguillidae > Anguilla > Anguilla rostrata. The sequence continues at coordinate 41,954,589 of NC_057934.1, read as the reverse complement.
CAGAGAGCAGGCTATATTTTTATTTCATGCTGTGGATAGGAAGAGGGAGGTTCTTTAAACTGGTTTACTTGAATTTGAAAAAGGACTGTTCAAAAGACACAATGCTGTGTTTAGCCACAGCCTGGGTATCTATCTCAATGGTTTCATAGCAACAGTGTTTATTTTTCACAATGCAGTCCTAGGTACAGGAGTTCCTGTACCTTGAAATGCCTTTGTGTTCGGAAGGGATGGGCACAAGTACTCATGTAATCTGAGGACAAGGGTTGCTCGAGCACAATATAGTACTCATATGAATGTGTAAAATTTCTTTTTTATTTATTACTGATGGCTTGTGGGCTGCTCATAGGTAAGAGTTAAGAGTCATGCAAAGTATGTGAAATAACCTTTTTAAGTAGTTAAATATATAGTGAATACATTTCGCTAACTACTTCCAGCCTGCTAGCTTTCGATAACGTGAGTAGCCCGTTCAGCACATTCATTGCGAGGTCAATTCATAGCTTTTCGATTCACATCTGCCACCAAAAACATGTCCAAGATTCTGACCCAGATTGATGGTCGTCCTGATCATTAGCTAACTAGCTACCATTTAGTCTGCAAAATCCAATGCACCTTCTGAATCAGCGTCACAGTTCTAATATGAGTAAAAACTTCATAGCCAACTAGATAGCTAACTAGCTAGCATTTTATGTACCATGTACCATGTAATGGGTAAGGAACAGGTCTTATAACCTAAAGGTCATGGGTTTGATTGCTGGGTAGGGTGCTGCTATTGTGCCTTGAACAAAAAGAAAACCAAAAAAGAAACCTAAAGTTGGGGACAATATACTGCAATTCATTTGTAAATATTAATCTACACAGTTACAGTTTTGAGAAATGCAGTCATTCAGATTTATTGTTGCTTGAATTTGAAGTTACCAGTGAGGGGAAATCGGTATTGTTAGCAAAGGAGTTTAATATATTGTGATATTCTGACAAGAATATAGAGCCAGTTTGTCACACTGTCTAGTAGCTTAGATAATTTCCCCGTTGTCCGATGGACAAATATATTTGATTACATTTGCCAATGTTTTAATTACTAGAATAATTAATCATTGGTCTGTTTAAACCCTGAAAAGGAATCATTGCTACAATTTGTGTAATCTCTGTAATTCTGTCTTTCACCCAGGAGAATCATTTTTATAACAAAAAAAGTCCTCCCAATGGGTCCAGCATTGTAAATCTTCTTTAAAACCTGAAATTCACACTTTTAACTGCTTTTATTTTTGTTTAAATACATTAGTGGTAACATTGCGGTTATGTAGGTGGGACACCAGTCTGCTGCTTGTGGCAATCACACAACACACACTGTAGGACATGGGCGTGATTCCCATTCCTCAAACACACGAGAGAAGACTGTCACAGCGCATCTGACTCCGTGCAGATTGCTCAAACGCTGTTTCAATCACAAAAGCAAACCTGCCTTACGTGCGTGCGGGATAGCAGGGTCCGCACAATCCAGAGCCCAGGGGCCCTCAGGCACATCGAAGATGCGTTAGCGAAATGGCTTGGGACTGGGCCTAGCGGCTGGATTGTCAGTCGGTGTGGAAATAGGGAGCGGGTGGGCTAAGCTGAGGGGCGCCCGTGACTCATGGGTAACGTGTCTTTACACATTGCTCAGGTCTGTGAGGAGGACGGCGAGTCTCTGCCCTGACACGATGTGATACGCTCTCCACAGGAGCAGAGCCGCGCCCGGGCCGTGTGTGTGACAGCTCTGTGTCAGGGGATCCTGGCCTCTGCGGGGGTGACACCACCGGCCTGCTGCGGTGCCGCGGGCTTCTGAGTAGCGCCCCTACTCTGGGGCTGTGAGAGCGCCGTGCCTCATCAGAGGGCCCGTCCCCATCGGGGACGATAGCTTAATTTTGCTCACTTATTCCTCGTGATTAACCCGGCTAACATTTGAAGGGCGATTCTTCAGCCGAATCACCGCTGACTCCCACACCTCATCCACATAAACGAATACACTCCCTTCTCCCACTTCATTAAAAAAGGATTTCTTCTGGAGGGGGTTATAGGCACCATTTAAATGTGATTTAAGCTTTTACTGAGTGGGGACCTGAAAATATGGCCCCCCATTTGATAGGTAGATGAGAGCACACACACCTACACCCACTTACACACACACAGACCTACAGTGTCACAATGGCAGTTTTGGGACCCTGCTGTAACACATAGCCAAACGAGGGAAGAGCGACATCATTTATCGATCAAGGTTCGGGGGGTGGGCGGAGCTTTTACATTCTCAGCTGTGTCACTCTGAGAGCTGAAGGATGATAGGTGCGCTAGTGCCGATGAGTCAGAAAAGATGCTCTGAGAAGACGCTTCGTGAAAAGCTCTCTGCTGATGTGTCATAAACGAAATGCCACCAGCTGGGAGGAATGCGACGAGCTCAGCGAGCGTGGGCGGCGTCCCCTGCGGCCTCCGGGCGGTCGCGTGCAGCGGGGGCCGAGGGGAGGGGCCGTTCCATCGGCTCCGGGGGACGGCGGTGGAGTTGGACGGTTGCGCGAAGCGTAGCCTCGGGGCCGTTGCTTGGAGACAGGTCGGCCACTCGTCGCAGTCGAAAGATGCCGTCGCGTTTCAGACCGGGGGGAGTATTTGCGAATGTAATTAGGTTTTGTTTTACAGCCCTTCTGTAAAAAAAAAAAAAGAATTTGGCCATTTTTCTTTCCTCAGTGAGCAGCGGTGAGAAAGAGCCGGCAGTGGTCCTCCAGCAGGAGCATGACACTCTCTCATTAATAAGCCAGCACACTTCAGTGGGGTGTTGTGACATTCTACATCTGAGCCACCTGCCTGCTCCTTCTTTTACCTTCACCTTATTTTACACGCGTGGGCCAGCTGGGCTATTCCTGGAATTTTCATTCCAGCCGGTGAAAGGATTTCACACTCTTTTAAACCTCTGTTTTGTGGTCACATTATTTTAAGGACCTGTTTATATCATTTGAAAATTGTAATTATAATAACAGTAATGGAACAGGAATACATGCAGATCAATAGCCATTGGCCATACTTTACTAATGACCAATTTTAATACTGTTTGGAAAATGTTTAATGAATATGTTACTAATTGGAAAGCGGCAGAACACCGGGGTCTCCTCGCGCATTGGGAACTGACAGTCTGCCTGCGCAGGCTGCGCGTTAAGCGTCCGGCTCGGCTGCGCTGTCCGTCTGGGCCTCGCTGGTGAGCTGCAGGGTGAGCGGAGGCAGCGGCTTGAGCTGGCGGGTTTCAGAAGAGACCGCGCGCTCGTCTGCCCTCTCCTGTGTTAACAGATGGGGTTACAGGGCCGAGCACGAACACAAACCAACCGGCCGCTCCAAGCTGGGAGGATTAACGAAGCTTCGAGGGGCTAGCAGTCTGCGAATAGGAGTTCAACTTCCTCTAAGATATTAATCTTCACTCGGTTATGTAATATATTGGCCTGCGAAAATTCCAAATTACATTATCTTAAACTGTGTAATAATGTATGTAATTACATTCATTTTTTATATGTGAGAAAGTAGCACCTAATTGAGACTGTGAGACTGCACATTTTATATTTCACCTCATTTCATCACTTACATTGTTAGAGCAGGACTTCAGATTGGGCTCGGGGTTGTTATTATATTATATTGTGATTAAGCACCATTGTGGAAGAGATCAGTTTAAACTCTTAAATTGGTTCAAGAATAGAGAAAATAATAGATTCTAACTGGAAGTTTATAATATCACTCGGATAGCAATAACATTACTTGCATAGTGTGATTATTGTTCCATAGATGGAATGAAACAAATGTAATGACATTTTCTAGCTGGATATTAATGGGATACAACATGGATGTCCTTCTGTAAAATGTTTTGACATCATACCATAACCTTTTGCTTCAAAGCTATCCTGCAAAACGCAGCAGAAATTGAACTTCTTTTCTGGATGTTTAAAACAAAATTATATTAAACTAACCCAAATTGTAAAGGGGTTTTGGCATCTGTAAACATTACTTTTCAAAGATTCATGTGTAAATGCCAGAAAGAAACTTTTGATGAGGCAAATTTATTCAAGCAAGCAGGGGGAGTAATTGCAGATGATGAATATCCTGTAGAAGGGCAGAGGTTCACAGAAATGAGGTTCACAGAAATGAGAATTTTTCTTAGTGTGTAAATGTATGTGTGTGTGTGTGTGTGTGTGTGTGTGCTGGTTTCTGCTCGTGTTTTCTGCTATATTTTTAGCGGCGTAGCGGTAAATGTTTGGTTTTCATGGCAATAACTCTAGCGAGTTTGACAGCACATTCACACACTTCACTGACATGCATCAGTCTTTCCACGAAGTGAAAAAAGGGAAATTAAATGCCGAGTCAGACAAATAGATTTCACAGCCATTTGTTCGAGTTCTGGGACTTTTTTCTTTTCTTCTTCCAACAATCACAGTTGCCGTGGCTACCGCTAACCCTTTGCCAAAACCATGGCCATAGTGACGGACTCCCACCAACCGGCGGATTCTGACATCAGCGCTTGGAAGCGCTCCTTCTCGAAGGACTCGTTTCTGTTGGCGATTAGGAGCGGTTCTCTCCGATGAAAAACCAAGTGACGGCGAGGGAGAGGGGAGAAGAAAAGAGGGAGACGGCCGCGCGTCGGCCGCGTGAAGTTCACAGCGGGATGGGGCTCCCGCCGTTAGCGCTGCCGCGGGTAGCGGAGACGACGGCCCTGCAGCCCTGCGTTAGCGTTCATTATAACGGGGGGAAGCGGTGCCAGAATAGCGCTCTCCCTGTCTCCCCCCCCCCTCCCCCCCACCCCTAAATAAAAGCCTTTGGGCAGAGCTGACAGCTGTATTAGTGGAAATCGGCATCGCTGCGGTGTCTGAAGCGCCGCAGTTTCGTCTTTAGGTGGTCCGCCGCTCCGCTCTTCGGTTCCCTTCCTCGGCTGGAATGCGATAAAGATTCGAGAGAAAAAAGAAAGCGAGGGGCAGACTGTGGAGACGGCTAATGGGGTCTGAAGGATTCCTGTCTGCTCAATTGGAAACATAGTCCTCAATTTTCCCCCCTTCTCTTAGCGAAAATCACATATAAATACATATGCGCGTATTTACAATAGCAGGAGAATAAGCAAGTGGCGCGGGGATTGCTGGCTCCCTGACTTTCCCTTGGAGCTGGGAGAGGCTTGTTTTAAACCGATGGCTGGCGGGCGCTTTGAAGTGGCTTGGCCGGGCTGCAGCTCTGCTGGTTCAGAACTTCCCCGGCACGAGCACCAATGCCAAAGTGTTTCGGCGGCAGAAACTGAGATTGTTTTGGAAAGGCGCGCTGGCCATTTTTTTTTTTGTTGCGCATATGTGTGTATGTGTGTGTGTGTGCGAGCGTGTGCGTTTCATTTCATTTTTTTTAGTATTTTTACATTTTTTTATATCGAAGGATTCTGCGAAGCGTAGCCTTTTCCATTCCTCCTCCCTGTGGAACAGAAAAGGCGCTGCATGGGCTAATAAGATTGCTGGGAGGCTGAGCTAGTAGCATGTCGGTTGGCAGATGCTTCCAAGGCACACGGAGGTTAATGAGCAAATTACTCAGCTTTAACTCCAGAAATGAATAAAAAAAGACGGTCAGCGGAAAGACGAAAAAGTGGAGAGGTGGGCAGACATGGCGGTTTCCCTCCTGGGCCATGCTGGGCTCTTACAGACCGCTCGCGAAGCGGCCACAGGCCCGAGTGGCTTCAGACCCACTCTGAGGCCCAGTTCTCATGACCGTTTCAGAAAGGGGCAGGGTCAGGACGAAGAGGAGGAGGAGGAGGAGGAGGAGGAGGAGGATTACGAGGATGCCAGCTTTCGGTTAATCGGATCCCCCCCCGCTGCCCGCGCGCTGCGATGCCTGCAGGAGAGTGGGGCCCGGGGCCCGGGGCCTGGCGACGTGGCACGGGGAGAGCTTGGCTGTAGATTAAAGATGCGTGTCAGGAGGAATTTCCCCCCTCGCTCCCATGAGCCAATGGCGGCTGCCCGATGGCTGAGTGCGCCGATTACATCATTCACACGCTGCCACGCTGTCCCCCCCCCCCGCCCCCCCCAGCTTACTTCTGCTGCTGGAGTCTCCCCTGGCCTTGGCTTTGGCTCTGGCCCAGTGACTGGGGTTCCTGTGTCTTGGCTCCTCGGTCAGAATCGGGGGCGGGGGCAGGGGGGCGGGGGGGGCAGTCCCGCTCTCCCTCTTCGGGGGCCGGGACAGGTGGCGATCGGGCCTCAGCCCTCCACCTGTCCGGCGCGCGGCCCCGGGGCTCTCAGCGCCCTCGTGTTCTCACACACCTAAAAGATTAGGTCACACACATGCGTGAAATCGGGCTTTCGAGTGTCGCTTCAGCCCGAGCGCTGCCGCCCGCCCGCCTCCCATTTGGCACGCCGTTGACTTTTCGTCCGGCCCTTTTGTCTCGGCGTCTTTTCATGATGTAATCCATAACTCAGGCTCAGCGTCATCATCGGCGAAGAGAAGTCGAATGGCGGCAACACAATGGAATCTCTCACCCTGCTCTTGTACGCTGTGAAGTTACACTATGTGAGTGCTCTTTCGCACTCTGTTTCGTCATACCCAAACATCTATCGGCCGCGCACAGTGGAGCATTGTGTCCACCCAGAAGCCGGCTCAAGAAGTTCTGACCCGTGCTACTGTCATCAATAGCATGGGTTAGCTACACCAGGGCTCAGCACTTAGAACCGTGACTTTCTCTACCATTAAAAGCAGTGCTTTCCCCTCCAATGAGAGAAGCAGGCTTACCTTCTGAGCTGATTAAATGACCAAACTTCTTTTAAGTCTTGAAGTGGGTGATGCATTCAAAGACCCAAGTAACTACAATATGCCATAGCTGTCAACTAAGCTTTTAGGCCAATGCTCCTTTTTAACATATTTAAACTTTTGCTGAGTTGCTTGCAGGCTGCACAAAGAATGGGACTGGCGTAAAATTTTGACTGTCAAGACGTAACCTCTTTGGTTTATGACTGATAAGACCCAACATGATTGGATAATCATGTCACATTCTTTCAAATGTTACCACCTCTGCAAAGAGTGTAAAATCAAGCCATTGAACATCAGGGAAGCTCCCGTGAAGCCAGTGAAAGTGAGTTGCTCCACTGATGCAAAAATCGTACGATGAAAGTGTTTATTTACTGTCAAATCCAGCCAAGTTTGCAATGCGGTTATGTGAGGCATTCTAAAATTAATATTTCTGAGTTTAGCTTCCAGATTATCTGACATTAAAACAACATTGGAGAACACCCTCTGTTGTTGTTCTGTAGCTGCTGCATTTCTGAAATATGCACTTTGGAAATGTTTCATCACAATTTCCATGGACGTACTGATTGAAAAAGAGGGCATCATTTTTTTTACTTGTGCCACTGATGTTGCCCAACTGACTGTATGGTTCAGTGGTTCATGTCCTGAATAAACGATAAAGTTGCATCATTATGTTATTGCCTTTTAAAATTTCAATATCACCTGTGTAAAAATATGTTTCATCTAGGACCGGATAGTAGTCTGTTCTAATGAGTACAATTATCTTTTATGTGTTTCTCTATAAGTAGTCTTTGAACACATGAGAAAAAGAATAGTGGGTCTCCTCTAGATAGCTACACCATATAGTTTACATGGTTAAAATGAAGTACAAGTCTCCTTTCTTTTGCAATGCTGATTGGAATATTGTAGAATAGGTCTTGAATTAATTAACATGAAAGGACAAGGAAGAAAAAAATATAGTTTGGATTTAGAATAGAATAAATTATTTAAACTTACTTAAAATTATTTAGTTAGGTTTACTTGCTTTATATATATATATATATATATATATATATATATATATGCAAAAGGAGCAATCGTCTCTAAACAGTCGGTTTTGCAGTGAATAAGGACTGTCATTCTGTGCTACAAGCTTATGTAAGCTAAGGGAATTCATTATCCATCGCTGTAGTACAACACAGCACAGCATACAGGCAGTACAGTACTGTATGCATATGCTCACATGTCAGTATGGGCATTTTTTGTATGAGCATACACCTCATACGTCTGGTTTTGTGCATGTGTGTATGTGTGTGTGGGGGGTGTGTGCTGTGTCGTGTAGTGTAGTGCTATGTGTGTGTGGTATACAGTGCTGCATGCTTGTGCGTGTTTATGTGTGTGTGTGTGTGTATACACATGCATGTGTGCGTGTGTCTGTGTATGTGTGTGTGCGCGTTTATGTGTGTGTGTGTGTGTGTGTATACACATGCATGTGTGTGTGTGTCTGTGTATGTGTGTGTGCGCGTTTATGTGTGTGTGGTTGACACATGCAGTGTGTTGTCGTGTGTGTGTTTATGTGCGTGTATGTGCACGTGCATGCATGCGTGTGTCTGCGTGTTTATGTGTGTGTGTGTGTCTGTGTATGTGTGTGTGTGTGCGCGTTTATGTGTGTGTGTGTGTGGTGTGTGTGTGTGCATGTGTGCATTTCATGTGCTGTGTGTGTTGTGTGGTGTGTGTGTATCTGTGTAGGTGGCGCGTTATGTGTTGGTGTTGTTCGGCGCATCGCGCTTCTCTGCGCCCCACACACTCCTCTGGGTCTCCTCCGGCTTCTCTCCAAGCTCGCCTTCCAGCACAAATTACCCCTGTGTCTGCAGACGCGGCCCTGATTGGAATCTCGACGCCGCTGTCAATTGTGGGCTGGGGGAAAGCGGGGTGTCCTGTCTCTGCCGCGCTGCCGGAGCCACACACCGCCTGTAAACAAAATACCAGAGGGCTTCCACAGGCCACCCTCCGCCAGGGAGCCGGCTCCCGTACCCCTCCCCTCCCTCCCCCCTCCCCTCCCCCCCCTCCCTGTTCCCCTCGTGCCAGCGGCCCCTTCTCTAGCGCCTTTGTTTTCCTTTCTGTGATTTATTCGCGGGCGAGCTTGTTTTGCTCCTAAAGCGGCGCGCTTCATTCACTTTTCTTTTTCGGCCCGCGCCTTTAGCTCCTCGCTGCTTCTCGGAAAAGACGGCCGTCGTGCCGCCCCTCGGGCGTCGTTGCCATGGAGAAATGGCGCTCGTTAGAAGTTCAGATGCAGGGAACTTGTTGTTTTGCCAGGGGTGGGAGCAAAGTTTCGCAGGTATCGCTGAAGTTCGGCTGATGCTTTAGTTTTGCTTAAATATTTACTTGAGCAATTAGTAGCTAAGGGTGATGTATCACCAGTCCCCGTAGGATCAGGGTTTTGAGAGAATCAGAGGTGTGATGCCTGCTTTTAATTTGGGCTGTGACTCTGGGATTTTGACACCTGTTAACCTCACGAGCTGCCTTTCATTTCGGCGAAATCGTGATGGCGGCGATTCTGCCGCGGGGGGGGGATCACCGCGGCAGACGGGACAGCGCGCGACCCGTGGCGTTCTGAGATGAGTTTTTTCCGGGAGTGTGGCGGCTCAGCCTCCTGCGGTGGTCCGCTTGACCTCGCGCAGGGGAACGCCGCTCGAAAGCTCTCCTGTCCGTCCCACTGCTGCTGAGAGGCAGAAAGGCCTTTCACGGCTTCTGCTTTCTTGCTTGAGGCGATCGCAATTTCACATGGCTTTGGCCCCCACAAGTCGTTTCCAACCAGCCTCCTGCCAAAACCGTAACGGAATATTTTGTTTACTTTTTTTATCTCTCTCTCTCTCTCTGGGAGCCGTGGCTCTAGCGTGGAAGCGGGGGTGCGGCAGATGACAGGATTAAATGTGCTGGAAACGTTTCCCCCGCGTCGTTATCTCTCCGCGTTCGGGGAGCCAGCGCGGGGCCCCTTTTGTCGCGGCTGGATTAATCGTGCGTCGCCTTCGCCGCGCAATTCGACTGCCATTAAACCGCCCCCCCCACCCACCCACCCCCACCCCCTTTACAATTTCTGCACATCATATTCGGACCATTATTTCATCCTCGCTACCAAAACCGAGGAAAGAAAAATGGGGGGGGGGGGACACGGGCTCTTTTTCTCTTTCGTTCGCTATTCGGCTCATGAATGGAAAGCCCCCCCCCCCATTCATGGACGGCCTTAAAACTCGGCTCGTTCCGTATGTAATTTCGGTCCAGACCCGCCATTGTCACCGCAGCGGATGAGTCACAGGCTGTGAGACAGAAAGAAATGAAACGATCTGCGGAGAACACGGGGGCTCTAATCTGGAGCGGTGCGGAGATTCCTGCCTCTGTTCTTCCAAAGGGACCCGATTAGCATCGCAGGCAGGAATCTGAGGTTATTTCAATGTTGCGCGCGCGCGGCGAACTGTAGGTGACTGGGAGACGCGCTCTCAGTATGTTGTGCCAGCCGGAGAGAGGGCTCTTTTCACCACACTGAGCTATTTACATCTCATTAGGGTCGTTTTAATGATGAAAATAATTCCCCCGACGCTTGAAGGGATGATGGCTCGACCTGTTAGCTCACCGTTTTAATCGGGACCACATGCTGCCCATTTCTGTTAAGCTGTTGGTCAGATAATATTATTATTTATACATCACGTGGCAGGCGTCCCAAGATGATGTCATTTTTTTCATCAGAAAGCGCTTTTTGGCGGGAATTTGATCTGTAAACACAGGTTTGAGCGTGTGTCATTCGGAGTATTTCACGATATACTGTTATATGCACATCCTATAGCACTTAAGTATAAGCACTTTGGTCAGCTGTGGTTGTTGTAAATGTGCTATATATATAAACTTTGACTTGACTTGACTTTGACTATAGCTTACATACAGTATATATATATATATATATATATATATATATTTATAAAGAATGTGACATGGTCCATAATATCTGTATATCTGTAAAGTCCTTGATTTATAAACTCAATATAGATGGAAAAATGTAAGACAAAGCAACTCTTTCCTTGAAGAGATTTGATTAGAAATGTTCGTAGCTTGGAGCCAGCATTTGCGACGCCAGAGCATGGAGTTTTTTTTGTGCTTGGCCAGACACACATCCCCGATGTGGGAGGGACCCTAATCATCAGAGGTATTCTTTTATAGACGGGCTTTGTTGGCTGGCTTGAGACATGGCGATGGTGAGACTGATCGGGACTGAACGACCGTCTGGGGCCGCGTCGGGCTTCCTTCCCAGCATGCTCTCCGGGCTCCTCGGAGAAGAGCGAGGGGAACGGGCCGTGCCCGTTTGACGTTCGGAACCTTCCGTCGGGCCGTCGAGCCGTTCCGCGTCGTTTCTCCCCTGAGCGTTTCCGTGCAGGGACACCGAATCGGCGGGGCTGCGGGCAGCGGGGCCCTCGCTCGCTGTCGCCCCCCCCAGCGCCCCGCTGCAGGAGTGTGTTTCGCGTTAGCGCGACTCCGGGGGTGAATAAAAATCAAAGCCAGGGGTTTAGCCGACCGGGAACGGGGGGGCTCGCGGCTGCGGGTGACATCGAGCCGCCGCGACTGCAGCCGAGCGAGGAACGACAACGGGACGGACGTGACCGTTCCCCAAGCTTCGCCATGGCGACGAAAAGGAAAAAAACAGGATCGTTACCCTGGGAACGTGGCGAATTGTTATAGCTGTGCTAGCGCTCTCCTGTTGGCACTGTGAAGCTACGATGGCGGTACTTTCAGTCTGCCGTGTCTCTTCCGCTGAGACGGGTCTTTGATCTTAACAAAGCCTCTGTTGTTCTCACGGAAAAGCATGAAAAAAGGGGGGAAATAATGTAGCTCGTTGCAGGGGAATCAGTAGTCTGAGTCACGCTGGAAGCAGGTGTGTATGTATATACTATGTGTGTGTGTGTGTGTGCGTGTATGTACGTGTGTGTGTGCGCTTGTGTGTGGACCACGAGGCGAAAAGAGACAGAAGCCTTGACCAATGGCGGTTTAGTGTCTGTCAGCAGCCTGCTTTGAAGAATGAAAGGTTAAAGCGGTCATAGCTAAGGACACGCACACAGCCAGATCGGTTTGTGGTGGCATTATGCACGGTGGAGCGTTGGGCCTTGTCCTGAGGCCTGTGGGTTTTCACCCAGTGCACCTGGCCGCTGCCACGGTTACGCTGGGCGGGGACCCCGGCATCTGGGCCATCCCTCCTGCTTTCCCACGTAGAGCAAGCTCGAGTCCCATCATGCACCTCCCATCACGACTGATGTCATGCGAAACAGCTGCGGAGGGTGAGGGAGCCCGGTAACCAGATAGCGCCCCTGGCACCGCGCCCGCATTACCGCACCAGAAGGGTGTCACCGTGCCCCCCCCCCATCCTGTACAACCACGGCCACCCTGCCTCACGCCCCCTCCCCCCCCCCCATCTCTCTCACCCGTTTGCCCCCGAAAGCCGGCCCGCTCTTCAGTCGGGGGTGTTTATTTCGCCGCGTCCCTCCGAAGACCCGCGGCGGTCCTCTCGGCTTCCCCCCCTACGGGTTTCTTAAGAGGCGCGGGACGCGGACGAGACCGATGACACGCCTGCGCGTTCAGCCCTGTAGCACGCGTCCTCGTCACGATAAAGAGCGCCGTAGCGGCTATCGGGTGCGAAGCACCGCCGCTTCCAGACCCGTTACTGTCTCCCTCAGCCCACACTCAGACCTGGGGGACTGCTGGGTGACATCAGAACGAGTCCCAGTTCTCCGTCCGGCTGCGCAGCCGAACCCGAGTTCGTCTCATCTTGTTTTCTAAAGTTTATTTTCCGTCTTTATCAGTGCGCAAACACGCCGGCGTGGCTTTATTGTTTTATCAGGGGGGAAGGGGGCTGGAGGGGACGGGGGGTTGGGGGCCGGGTGGGAGTTGGGGGGTGGGGGGGGGTGTGGAAAATGTGCTCGGCGGCTCTAATCAGATTTAACACTTTACAAGAGAACCTCAGCCAGCCTTAATCTCCCATCAATTAGACTGCCATCTGAGATTCATTTGACACTTTTTCACATGATTCATGTCGGAAAATATGCTTTTTGTTCCCTAAATCAAACGGCGATCTGGAGTCGGTTACGGAGGGGTATTATTAGGAAACTGGCAGGGTGGAGGAATGGGGGGGGGGGGGCGCGGGGCGGTGCGGGCCCCTCCGCAGACGAGCCCAGCGAGGCCGCGGAGGGGGGGGCGCGACCCTGGGAACCGCGCTGGCGGGCCGATCGGGGCCCGGGCCGGACCCCCGAAGCGCGGGGGCCACCGGGTCCGTCCCTCCGGGTAGGGGCGGATTTCGGCGATCCTCAGAGGGAAACGTCCTCGGGTTCCCCAGGCCGAGGCCTCGGACCACCCCCCGTCTGCGGGGCCTGGTGCCAGGCCAAGCCGGGCTGCCGGGCGGGGGTGGTGGAGCAGTGATGTGGTTCACTGCCTGTCGGGGGGCTAAGCTCTCCTAATCCACTGCTCGCCCCACACTGCCAGGCCTGGAGCCCGCTGGATCAGACTGCAGCGAAGTGGCGCTCAGATGCTCGTCCCCCGCTAACCGCGCTCGCGGCTTTTTCCACTGCGTTCTGCTAAATATGAATTTCTACATTTCGATTCTAAAGCTCTACTTGCTGGATGCCTTTGGGACATGTAATCCTCTTCCACTGGTGCCACCGGCACAATGAATAATATAGTATTGGTGTAAGGCTTCAGAGGATTCAGCTTAGTTCTCAACAAATGAATCTGACTGAACTCTGTGCGTCATTCGAGATGTTCTCAAGCCACTAGGGATTCGGTTCCTGTGAGCTTGACCTGAGCGTTCACTCCACACTTCAGTGGATCTGGAGACTGTGATCTTTATCGTGCGTTTTCGTGTCATTCCTGTGCTCTGTTTGATAATGCAGCAGCGCAGAACAGGCTAGCCTTTGGTTTCTGTATCTGAGCAGGCTCGCGGGGCTAACCGACAGATCGGCGCGTGCCTTTCACCCTTGAAGACGCCCCGTCCTCTCCTCTGACTCCTGTCGCGCTCAGCTCTTTCATCCTCACGCCGTAGCTGCTGCTACGCGTTTGATGTCTCCGTAGCTCACGTTTCGAAGACGTACCTGTCATCTCGAAACCCGTGGGAGAGACACGCGGCGGTAGCTAACGAATACAAATGAGACATCTTTGAATTTCCCCTCCATTCGCAGTTTTCTGTGCATTATTATTCTGCCTTTCCTCTCATGTTCCGCTGACAGAATCGCCACGACGGATTTAGCGTGTTTCGGGACACGATATCCGACTGTATCCGATGATTCATTCCGACTCGCCGGTCGCTCCCCCCCGTCCGCATTTCTTCCAAATGAGGTGCCGCCCGGTCCGGACTTTCCACCGCCATTCCAGATAGGACGGGGCTCGACCTCGTGATGCAATCGCGGAAAGTCGGGAATTAAGAGCGAGGGGAAGCGGGAGGCCGGGCTTAGGCCGCGAAAGCGGGCGTCGGCTCTGCGGCTCACCTTGAGGGAGCGCGTCGCGCCGCGCTGGGCTGTCGCTCCACGTCGCGCCCCCCCCTACCCCCCACCCCCCACACCGCAGCCGCCCGGCCCAAACACAACTCTCCATGGAGACTGAAACATTTCGGCCGGGGGCGTGAGCCGGCCTGGGTGAGTCACGTGCGGGGCGCTGTGACTACCCCGTATTCAAACGGAAACAAACGCACTCGTTTAATTAGCTGCGAATAGCACGACAGAACGTGTCTGGAGGTCCTCTGCTCTCTGGCTCGGAGAGCGCTTATCGATTACTGCAGCGCCCGATGCTGCTGTCGTTTGTCTTAGGGGGCTGTAGTCGTAGTAGCAGTAACAGGAGGGGTAACTGTGGCGCGAAGATTGGTTTCATCTGTGGCCTCTAGCCACACGAGGAAGGCTGGAAAAAAAAAAACAAGTTTGTTGTATCGTGAATTTCGGTAATCCGCGCAATTTAGCCGGCGTATGAATACAGAAGTGTTTTATGGATGTCGTCTGCTATATCCAGACTTATTTTGTTTGGTTCTTATGGCCGTGATGCGCCTCCGTAAGCCGTTACATTGCGTTGCATTCGGTGCGCGCGGGCTCCCCTGAGACAGAAATGGCGCACGTCCGCGCATAATGGAGCGAGCCGGCGATGGGTCCCAGAGGGGCCTCTGCGGTAGCATCGCAGAGCAGGGCCGCCTCGGGAGCCAGGTGAGGCCGAGACGCGACGTCGCGTTACCCGCTCCGAATCCAGCCGGAGCGACGGGAACTTCAAAATGGAGGGGAACTCAAAGGGGAGGATTTTTTTTTTTTTTGGCCTCTGCGGTAAGGCTGTGAAAAAAAGGAGGCGATGTTTGTCAGTGTGAACTCACGCGTGTGCGTACGCTCTCTCCCCCCCCCCCCCGCTCTCCCCTCTAGGCCCGAGTCCGGCATCTCCAAGTTCACCCAGCGCCTTTCGCTCAAGGACCGACAGGCCAAGCCCGAAAAGAACGCGCTGGACAGACCTCCATCCTACAGGAGGCGCTCTCTCAGTCTGGACTGGTAAGCACAGCGTACTCTCTCTTCTCCTCATCATGATTGCTGCTACCCAAACACACCCAAGGTCAATGACTTAATGTATTGGTATGTAAACAGTATACTGATGGTACAGTTTCACCTTGTGTCACACCTTCTGGTCTAATGTTGATTGGTGCCGGTCTTAGCGTTCAGTTTTGAGGTGGGATCCATTACAGTTTAACATCAGCAACGCTGTAGGACACGTTTCAGGTCATTCTCACTGAGCCGGCCACCATGGTAAACAATGGGAGCTAGCCTTTCCACATTAGCTCTTCAGTGTGGCTGATAGCCCTCAAATGCTAGCCCAGGAGTCACGCGCAAGCAGGCAGTACTCTACAGTGCCAACTTTCTTTAGCACTTTGTGGCCCCCACGGACCTCCTCCTCGTGCAATGGAAAGATTTCATCTGGATTCAGAGGAAGAAGTAACACCGTGAGACGAATTTCCGAAGAAATTGCAATGGCAAATTGCGCCTGCTTTTTCACACATCAACATGGGCTCACTGTCTGTGAAACTTTATGAGCAATTCACAAAAATAGACATTTAAATTAGGAAGTTGCATAAGCAATCTTAATTAGCTTTTGATGGGTGTCATGAGCAAAGAGACTACTCCATGAAAAAAATGTAACAAACGCATGCACCGGTTCAAATATCCAAAAGGGAAGACGTGTCAGACTGCATAAACTGCATAAATTTGAAATAGATGTTAAGAGAACTGGATGTGAGAGTCATATGAGCTGACATACCTCACCCAGGGAATGGAACCCAAGAGTGGAATTAAATCAGACATAAAATTAATATGGTTATAAACCGGTAAAACACAAATTAAAGTTACCAAGAGGTTTTGAAAAGTAGAATTGTTATATGTCAGTGCCCCATGCAATTTTGCAAATTTTGCAAATTTTCTACATTTGACTCATCATGTCTGGTGTGTTGGAACCAATGAAATACTCTCAAAAAGTGCAAACCCCGCCTTCTGGTCATATCAATTGAGCAAAGTATTTGAATCCAAAACAAATACGTATTTGGCCCAGGTCTGCATGCAAGCATCACAAATAAACAGAAAAGTAGCAGCAGAAGGGCATCATTCACTGCAGGCAAAGCAGATAATGTCCCTGCCAGTAACATGTAGTAATTCATTGTTTAGCCAGCTGGAAAGCTGAGGCTATTGTCCGAAGTATCAAACCGATACTTTATTATTTGTTCTGATTTGTGGATAATGGTCTGTTTCTTGCGCTCATTAAAATTGCAGCTGGCCTAATCAAATCAAAATCAGATCATAATCAAAGTCAGTTAGCACAGGCAAGGTGTGTGGCACCGTCCGATCCCCTGCCACGGCACCTTCTGAGCTGTGATCCCTCCTCTGTGTCTTAGCCGCTCTGCTTTCTCCTCGCCTGAATGAAGACAAAAATAGAGGGGACTGTCTACTCTTGATTTTAATTAAATAAGTATATGAGTAAATTATCAACCGGCAGCAACGTTGGTTAGTTGGAAAAAAGTTTTATTGAATATAATTTAACATGATCCCCTCCTTATTTGTCTATGTACATTCCAGGGATATATACTGTATGCAAACAGAGAATGGTGCACTGTGTCACTATCAGTGGAGAATAGCCGAAAAATACCAAAGCCGATTTGTGAATGTTTTTTGGATCCTTGCATCCATTTTACAGCCACAGCCCTTAATTTTGTCTTTAGCTCGTCATTTGCCCCCCGGGGCTGTTGGCCGGGGTGGGAAGTGCTGTTCCAACAGGCAGGTGAGAGGCAAACGCACAGCCACCTCGGGGGGGGAAAGAAAGGGCTGGTGGGGAGAGCTGGAGCCCGGCGGCAGCGTCCAAAGCTGCAACAGCCTGTTATTCTGGCGTTCCCCGTTGTTTTGGTTCTTACGCTCGTTCATTCTGCGCTTTGTTTATTAGTGGAGATAGCCGTTGAGCGGGGGCCTCGTTAGGCCCCGTCGTTAACGGGCGCGCTCTGTCTGCGCTCTGTAGGCAGTGCCAGCATACTTCGGTGGCGCCAGCTCATCTCGCACTTGTAAACCTACGGTTTTCGGGCAGCCGATGAAAGCCGCTTGAAACCTTTCCATCGCGGAGCCGTTTCCCCCCCGCCCCGCCGGCGGTGCTCGGTCCCGCCGCTCTGCCCCGCCACCCGTCCTCCCTCTCTCTCTCTGGCACCTCCCCCCGGCCGCCGCCGCCGCGCTCCTCTGCCGCCAGGCGGCCACAGCAGAAGGCCTGAGCGTTTCGGTGCTCCTCTGCGACTGACGGCTTCCTGCGGTGTGAGGACTCCTCTGCCTGGAGGAAAGCAGGCTTCACACACGCTCTGACAGACATGGCTTCTGGGGACATTCACACTGTCAAAACACACATACCCACACACGCCGTGCACACACAGACACATGTCATGCACACACTCACACACATCACGCACACACACTGTGCACACAGACACACATCATGCACGCACACGCACACGCACACACACTGACACATCCAAATACACATCTCACACACGCACACACAGACACGTCATGCACACACTCACACACATCATGCATGCACACACACACACATCACGCACACGCACTGTGCACACACACACACATCACGCACACGCACTGTGCACACAGACGCACATCATGCACGCACACGCACACACACTGACACATCCAAATACACATCTCACACACACATGCACGCAAGCATACATATGCGTCACACACACACACACACACACGTCATGCACACACCACACACACACACACACACTCACACACGTCTCTCACACACACACGCACACACACACATGCACACACCACGCACACACACACACGCACACACACTCACACTCACTATCTCACACAGCCCACACATCCGGTACACTGCTGCCTGCGCTTCACAGGTTTGGAAGGACAGGATCACACACGTCTCAGGGCTCGGCTCCACAGCACGGTCCATGGTGTCTCAGGGGCGCCTCACAGTGGCCCAGCAGGGTACAGCCTGTCAGCCTCCCTACCCTCCTCCGGCTCATTACCCACTATCCCTCTGGAGTAGCACTGTGGGGTGCGCCAGGCACTCCTCCTGCTGGGCCCACTCCTTGGTCGCCATGACGCTCCAAGGCGGCCCAGCAGCCGAAGAAAGCGTCCCCGCTTTGACCTTTGTGTCTGGTGGTTGTTTTCCGCAGCATCGCTGATATTCTTGCCATTTAAAACAAACTTGGCACGGTGAAGGCGAACCTGCCCTTGTGCGTTTGCGTGGGCGTGTGTGCGTGCGAACGAGCGTGTGTTCGGCACCGAACTTCCAGGCGAAACGTCTCCGCGAGCGAGCGGAGAGTGTGCTGTTTGATTTCACTTCTTATTGATGTGGTCTGTTTTTAATGAAACACTCCATATACATTGGACATACTCTTTATGGGTGTTCTGGCAAGAGTTCGATTGAAGCCTTCATTGGAGAAGGCTGTAAAAACAAGACGAGCGCGGTGTTGGTAAATCAGTCGTGCGAAAAAAAGAGGCCTTGCCATTCCAGGGCAGTGCTCAGTTTTTCCTCAGGTGAAGGAGGAGGCAGTGAGGTCACTGCGCCGAGGTCTCTGATCATGTCAGCGACCGGTAAGGGCTGCTTTTTGTGTTGAGGAGACCGCTAAACACCGTGCCAGCTAGAGAGTAAACAAAAGTTTTAAAAAAAAACCATTCTGGCCAAAATGTCTCCCTTGCTCTCACTCTATATCTCTCTCTCTCTCTCTCTCTCTCTCTCTCGCTGTGTGTGTGTGTGTGTGTGTGTGAGTGTGACAGACCGACCATGGCATTGTTTATTTCACCGATCACCATACAAGCTTGCCTCACAACTTTGGTCATTAGTAATCCTAGACGCTGTTATGGTAACCCACAAGTTGGGCTCTGTAAGCACTTTGTCAGTTTAAATCTGTGTCACTGAGCTTGAGTGGCCATATCGTCCACCTGGAGGACTATCGGCTTTTATGGGTTATGGATTATACCATTGGAAAAAAAGATATCCTTTTGTGCAGTCTCAGAACAAATAAATAAGAAAGAGAACAAGGAAAAGGGTGAAAACCGGTCCTTTTTACCATTTAATCAGTGTCTCGATCTGTCTGTTCGCCTGGTCCCAGAAGGCCTGAGTTTCTAATGCCGTGATAATAAAAAATAATCATTATTATTGTTATCGGTAATGGTAATAAATGGGCCCCAGGGGGAGGCTGTGCTGGAACAGGATGGGGGGATGCTGGATGTGGCACTTCACATAAAACATCTTGAAGTGCTTTGTCGGGAAACAATCACAGTTAATTATTTCTGAAGGCAGCTCAGAGGGTTTTTTTTTTTTGCATTCCAAAAGGGGACCGTTCATGGTGGTATGGGGAGGGGAGGGGCGGCGCTGGGAGGAGGGGTTTGCCAGTGGTTTCAGAACCATCAGAATTTTTCCCACTGGATCCCAGTTCTAGGCCCAGGCCAGCTTCACTGTCTCCAGACCCAAACACAGTCCAGCTCTCTCTCTCTCTCTCTCTCTCTCTCTCTCGCTTTCTCCTTCGCTCTCACTCTCTCTCTTTTTCTCTCTGTCTCTCTCTCTTTTTCTCTGACAGAAATTACTCTGGTCCTTAAAAGCGCATTTCTCCAGTACTCTGCTGCCATGCTAAAATATTGCAGACGTACAAAATTACACATGCAAATTGAGCAATTATGAAGCAGCATGAACCAAACACAGCATAGAAGCTTTTACCTGTCAGAATGAAGGTATTTTCCATTCAGACAAAACATTCAGAAATAAAGCAATAGTCTAGTAAATGGGATATTAGACAGTGGGTTTTCTTAATGTTGCCCATCTGTAACCTGTGCCAACTCCTAGTTTCTGTTCTGCGTTTTTAGTTAACAATTCCATCTGTACGTCTCGAGTCTGTTGTCACCTCTGCAGTGCACACACCCTACTTATTTGCACGTACTCTAGCACACATATTTAGTTGGTTAGCGTGGGAGAGGCTAATGGCAAACATTAATCCCCTGACTTCTGCTTGCAAAAACATACAGAGCGCATAAAAATATGCTTGAATTAAACCCTCCTCGGAAAAATCATGGCAGTGCTCGTGGGACCGAAGTGTAAAGCGTGTTTGGATTGGGCTCTTCTGTACCCATTTGGTTTTATTTTATTTTTCATAGAGTCATCAGCTCAAGTAACGGGGATAGAGAGCGAGAGGAAGAGCCGTCCAATGTTCAAAACTCGAGTTGCTGTTTGAACCATCCCGACTTGCGGCGATGAGTTCATGTGCTAATATTAATGTTCACAAATGTACGCACAATATTTTTGAGACAATTATTGAGCTGAGTGATGTTTTCTGCAAGTCTGTAGAAATGTAGTAATGAGGAGCAAATTGAGACAATGAGATAATGCCCAGTTTCTAATTTTCATAGATTTTTATGGTAAAAAGAGGCCTTTCTCCATGTGTTGCTGTAACCATTTCGTTATACAGTAAATGTCTCTTGTGACTTTGACGCAGCTGAATTATTTTACAGCGTGCTTCTTTTATTCCAAAATGGCGGTAAAAGCGTGAAAGCTCTAGTTGTGAAGCTGCTTGTAAAATACAGCCTGACTGCAGTGGCCTTACAAGCGCAGCGAGATTGATTTTGATGTTTCTCCTTTTATTCTGAGCGTACACAAATTTAAATGCAAATGAAGCGTAGACTTCCTGAACCTCCTGAACGGCTGTAGTTTGCAATGATAATGAGAAAAGATTACCATTTCGGATGCAGCTGTACGTCGTCGCTTGCAGCTAAAATACAAACGTATGAATAAATATTGTTGCCCGGACAGGGAGAGTTTTTCGGTAAATCTAGTTCCAATTACCGCGTGATATTCAGGAGATTTGTGCGGCGGTCCTCGTTGCCGTGGGCGACGGAGACAGAGAGCGCTAACGCTGCCGCGCTCCGTTCAGGCCTGTGTGTGTGTGTGTCCAGAGCAGGCCTCTGTCTACTGGGCCACGAACGCAGAGCTCGCCTTGACCGTAGGGCGCGGCCCTTCTGCGGTAAAGCACATTGTAGCGCGTGTTCATTTCTGCCTCCAGTGTTTTAAGTTCTTATCTGGAAGTGTTCTGTGGATGCAGCGTGTTAACTCCATTAAAGAGCGTCACGCGATTACAACAAATCTGACGCCCCCTGAGCTTCAGATTCTCGGCCTTATTGTAGGCGCATAATGGCTCCTCCGGTTTCTTTCCCGCCTCTGGCTCTTGAATGGAGCCCCACTCTATCCTGTTGACGGACTATTTAAGAAGCGCAGTTCTCAGGTATATCCCCGCTGCGACCTTTGACCCCTGGGCTCCTCGAGTAAAGCCCGGAGCATTATGTGAATTTCGACTACAGGGAGGGATCGGTTTCCCTGAGGGTGCCACGATGGGTTAGGTCCTCCGCGCTACGATGCGCTACGCCCAGCGCGCCCTTTGATGGAGGAACTTTCCAGAGAGCGCTCTCCTGGTCTGGTTGCGCACTGGAATGCGGCTGTGGGCCGGCGGGCTGGCGGGCTGGCTGCGGCGTCTGCAGCCCGACTTGGAGAGTGGCACGGCGGAACACTCTAAATAAACAGGCCCCCGGGCAGCCTGGAGACGTGTTCTCCCGCAGGCCGTTTATTAGGGAAAACAAAGCTCTCGGCAGCACATAAGTCAACGAAGAACACCCTGACCTGTGCTGGCCTTCACCCTCTCTCTCTCCACCCTGGAGCTACAGACCCTCTCTCTCTCCACCCTGGAGCTACAGAGCCTCCCTCCACCACCCTGGAGCTACAGACCCTCTCTCTCTCCACCCTGGAGTTACAGACCCTCACTCTCCACCACCCTGGAGCTACAGACCCTCTCTCTCCACCACCCTGGAGCTACAGACCCTCTCTCTCCACCCTGGAGCTACAGACCCTCTCTCTCCACCACCCTGGAGCTACAGACCCTCTCTCTCTCTCCACCCTGGAGCTACAGACCCTCTCTCTCCACCACTCTGGAGCTACAGACCCTCTCTCTCTCCACCACCCTGGAGCTACAGACCCTCTCTCTCCACCACTCTGGAGCTACAGACCCTCTCTCTCCACCACTCTGGAGCTACAGACCCTCTCTCTCCACCACCCTGGAGCTACAGACCCTCTCTCTCCACCACCCTGGAGCTACAGACCCTCTCTCTCCACCACCCTGGAGGTACAGACCCTCTCTCTCCACCACCCTGGAGCTACAGACCCTCTCTCTCTCCACCCTGGAGTTACAGACCCTCTGTCTCCACCACCCTGGAGCTACAGACCCTCTGTCTCCACCACCCTGGCGTTACAGACCCTCTGTCTCCACCACCCTGGAGTTACAGACCCTCTTTCTCCACCCTGGAGCTACAGACCCTCTCTCTCCACCCTGGAGTTACAGACCCTCTCTCTCCACCCTGGAGCTACAGACCCTCTCTCTCCACCACTCTGGAGCTACAGACCCTCTCTCTCTCCACTCTGGAGCTACAGACCCTCTCTCTCTCCACCCTGGAGCTACAGACCCTCTCTCTCTACCACCCTGGAGATACAGACCCTCTCTCTCTCCACCCTGGAGTTACAGACCCTCCCTCTCTCCACTCTGGAGCTACAGACCCTCTCTCTCTCCACCCTGGAGCTACAGACCCTCTCTCTCCACCACCCTGGAGCTACAGACCCTCTCTCTCCACCCTGGAGCTACAGACCCTCTCTCTCTCTCCACCCTGGAGCTACAGACCCTCTCTCTCTCCACCACCCTGGAGCTACAGACCCTCTCTCTCTACCACCCTGGAGCTACAGACCCTCTCTCTCCACCACCCTGGAGCTACAGACCCTCTGTCTCCACCCTGGAGCTACAGACCCTCTCTCTCCACCCTGGAGCTACAGACCCTCTCTCTCCACCACCCTGGAGCTACAGACCCTCTCTCTCCACCACCCTGGAGCTACAGACCCTCTCTCTCCACCCTGGAGCTACAGACCCTCTGTCTCCACCCTGGAGCTACAGACCCTCTCTCTCCACCCAGCAGCCACACCACGGTGGCCCTTCTACCACCCAAAGCAGCCCGAGGGCCAGAGGCCAAGCTTTTGCTCACAGTACTTTTACAAAATAAGTTTTACGTCATCAGCAAAGTCAATCCTCAGGGGTCAGCATTCTGAAAAAACAAAAACGCTCGCTGGGTCGCGTGAAAAGGGAGCCGGCCGATGCGACGCTGGGTAAATAAGTCGTCTTTCGGCAGGGGCGCGTGAGAGCGTCTGGCGACTGGCGGGCCCCGGAGCCGGCGGGGAGGTCACTGCGCAGCGGCGGCATATGGCGCACAGAGCGGGGCGCTCCCAGGCTCCCAGGCTCCGGCTGATTTACCTCCGGCGTGTCAGAGGGGCCGCCGGCGGCCTGCGCCGGAGCCGCGCCGGAGCCGCGCGGGCGGGACAGGACAGCCAGGCGGCGCGCTGCCATTGGCCGCCGCCGCCGCTCTGAGTCTGGGCGTCGCCGGGGGGCCGGGGCGGCACCGAAAAGCGCCAGGCTTCAACAGGCTTACGGGGGCAGCCGACAACCCCCAACCTCCACCCCCACCCCCCCCCCCTCTGTCTCACTAGGAGCATCCCCATGGCGACTGCTGTCTCTGCTCATCAAAACTTGAGAGATTTACCTACCCCGCCCCCCCAGCCCCACTACAGTGAACAGGTGGCAGGCCTTGCTCTAGCAGGCCCCCTCTGAAAGGTTAAACATACAGGGGACTGTACGTGCCCGGCCCCCCCCCCCCCGCCCGGGCCCAGAGTCGGGCGGATTCTCACGTCCTGCTAAAAAGGGCGGCGGAGTTTAGCGGGGCGGGGCGCGGGCTTAGCGTCTGATCATCACGTCGCGTGGGGGGGGCGCCTCGCAACTTCTGCGGCGGCCCCTGATGCCGCGCGCCGCGAGCGGGCGACCGGGTCCCGCGTGTGGACGTGGCCCCCCCGGGGCGGCGCTGGGGAATTCTCACACCGCTCCCCAACATTAGCGCCGGCGGGCGCGTGGCTGGGAAGCGGTCACGTGACCCCTCCGGACCGAGCGCCTGTGGGGTAGACTGGCCGGAGGCCCCCGGGTCTGGCCCGCGTTCCCACCGCTGCGGCGTGTGAGGGAGTGCTGGGACCCTGAGAAATGCACACAGGGAGAACATCTCAAAGGAGTCCCTGTAACCTGCATAGAACTTTCTGGAAAAAAGTGTGGAACACAAATCCAGGTGACTGTCAAAATAGTATTTGAAATTGTTTCAGTGATTTTGAAGGTTGGAGGGAAGAAAAAGGCACCGTTCAATAAATTAGCTACTCATTAGGGGTCGGATTAGGGGTTTTTGCATTTAACATGAAATTCTACAGTTTACTTATGCATCAGAGTGGAATCACGCTTAATTTAGATATATATATATAA
>NC_057934.1:41887398-41924898 GCF_018555375.3 Anguilla rostrata | reverse complement strand
TGCCAGGCTCTTATATTCCGCGCTGTGCCAGGCTCTTATATTCCGCGCTGTGCCAGGCTCTTATATTCCGCGCTGTGCCAGGCTCTTATATTCCGCGCTGTGCCAGGCTCTTATATTCCGCGCTGTGCCAGGCTCTTATATTCCGCGCTGTGCCAGGCTCTTATATTCCGCGCTGTGCCAGGCTCTTATATTCCGCGCTGTGCCAGGCTCTTATATTCCGCGCTGTGCCAGGCTCTTATATTCCGCGCTGTGCCAGGCTCTTATATTCCGCGCTGTGCCGGGCTCTTATATTCCGCGCTGTGCCAGGCTCTTATATTCCGCGCTGTGCCAGGCTCTTATATTCCGCGCTGTGCCAGGCTCTTATATTCCGCGCTGTGCCGGGCTCTTATATTCCGCGCTGTGCCGGGCTCTTATATTCCGCGCTGTGCCAGGCTCTTATATTCCGCGCTGTGCCGGGCTCTTATATTCCGCGCTGTGCCGGGCTCTTATATTCCGCGCTGTGCCGGGCTCTTATATTCCGCGCTGTGCCAGGCTCTTATATTCCGCGCTGTGCCAGGCTCTTATATTCCGCGCTGTGCCAGGCTCTATATTCCGCGCTGTGCCAGGCTCTTAGGGGGGGGCGGTTACTGCTCTGCAGGCTCTTCAGGCGTACGGCTACATTTTTATTCATTCTGACTGGATGCGATTCAGCGTCGGGCCTCCTGAGGCTCCGCGAGCGAGGAGGGAGAAACGTAATCGGCCAGCCGAAATTCCCCCTGCCCCTCGAGCGGCGGGTGAGAGAGGTGAAGAATATGCGTCTGTCGCCTCATTGGGCGGCTCCGCTGTGCAGCGGTGACACCGTTCAGCTCTGAACCCTGAGCCGGTGACACGCGTTCCATGTGACCCACCCCCCCTCCGATTTCAAACCTGGTTCTGGTGTGTCGCCCCCCCCCCAAACCGCACCGGACTCATAGTAGCCCTCTTTGTAAGGCGTGTCAGCCTCGCGCGCGGCGCGCTAGCGCTGTTCAGAAATCTTTGTATCAGAGGCCTAAGAAACCCGTTGGAGAAAAAAAAAAAACAGTCTCTTGTGAGCGTGTGGCCGTGTGTGGAGAACAGCCTGCGCCAAGGACCCGAGGGTCAGCGTTCAGAAACAACAAACAAGCCGGTTAATCAGGAAGAAAAACACCTTCCTGACGGCTGCAGCCGCTCCCGCTGCCGCCGCCGCGCACTAGGCCCGCGCCGCTGATTACTCACCGCTAACAAATCCCGCCCCTGGGACCACGCCCGCGCGCGAACACGGGGCCAATCGGGGGGAGGCGATTGTTGGCTCGGGGGTCCGACGTGTAAACAAACGGAGGGAGCGGGAGGAGACCACAGCAGTCGTCTGACGGTCCTCGTGGCTTTAACCTCGAGAAGCCCGTGTTATTAAAGCAGCGTTTTTTTCCTTCTCTCTCTCTCTCCCTCTGCTTCTTTCACAACACCAGCTCTACGACGTTCCGCGGCGGCTAATATTTACGTGTACGCGTTAGCGACAAGAACCCGCGCTGTGTTCGCTCGCTACGTTTAAAGCGAAGGTGATTCGGACCGAACGATGGGGTGAATGTGGGGGGGGGGAGAGGGTGACTGAAGGCCTCGTGGGGCGGCGGGTCACTGTGCGACACCGTCCGCGCTCGCGCTCCCTGCCGAGGTTCGCGCTCGCCCACTCCTGACCTCATCGGCATGTCACCGGCCTCGCACCGAGCGAGCCGCCCTGTTCCTCTTTCTGCCGTCCGTTCCAGGTTTTTTTTTTTTTCTTTTTTTTTTTTTAAGCTGCTCAAAGTTTGTTTGTTTGTCGTGCTCTGCCTCTGGAGCTGACCCCTGCCTGGCCGCGGGGGCGGTAAGCCGATTGGGCCCGGCTATCTGCGGGCCGCATCGGCGATAATAGGGTCCTGTGGCACGCCGTCGCGGCCCAGCTATGCAACAAGCATCTATCTGTTATCTGACTGAGCCGGGACTTGTAATTCCACTCGGCAGGTCTGAGTTAGATACCGACGTGGATGGGGGGGGAGTACAGGCAGGAGGGGGCAAACTCTGCTTGCCATATAGTGTGCTTTGGTGGTGGAGGTGTTGGTGAGGTGGGGAGGGGGGGAGGGGGGGGTGCCAATTGTGAACAGCCCGCCCCCAGGATTTGCGAGCTTCGGTTCTCAGCGGGGCTGCTTCCTGCTCCAGCCATTTTGAAACGCGGGAATTGAAAGAGCCACGGGTGTATCAGAGCGCTCCCCCAGGCCTTCGCCGCGCCGCGCAGGCCCCGCCAGCCTCCTCTCAGCGCGCTCGCACCGCCATGCTCACCCCCCAGCCCTCAGCCTTAGGCCTCTCATCCCCCCCGCCTTCATTTCCACCACAGATCCGCCTCCGCCCTCCTCCACCCTCCCTCCTCCGTCACCAGCACATTCGCCCGCTCCACGCTCCTTTCTCCGCGGCGCATTCACCCCCTCCACCCTCCTCCACCTGCCTGGACCTCCCACCATGCTTTCTTCTCCCCCGCCTATCCCCTCCCCCTCCTCCACCACCCAAAGCACATTCGCCCCTCCCCACTACTCCTCCAAGCATATTGCCCTCTCCACCCTCCTCCACCTCCACGCATGTCCCCGCCTCGCTCCTCTCTGATCGGGGCACCTGGACCGGGCCCATCTCTCCACGGCGCGCCTGTCGGGGGGTGGGGGGGGGCGAAGCGTTTCATCCCGAAAAGAATCAGAAACGCCGCCCAGACCCCTCCAGCCTGCGGGGCTTTCCGGTGTCAGTCGCCGCTGGCGCCGCGTGACAGATGGGGCTCTACGGGCGCTTACGGGCAGGCGCTGGGCGGTGCAGCCTCCCCCCATCCCCCCCACGCCCCCCCCCCACCCCGGTGCCGCGCGGCTTCGGGGGGGACGTCGCCGCGGCGACAGATGCGCGAGTCGCGAGCGCCGCTGCCCGCCCCTTTGATCGAGGATCCACCCCCCCCCCCCGCCCCGCCCGAAAGCCGCTCTCGCTCTAATGTTGTCAAAGAGTGATGGGCATTCTTGCGGCTGACAGAAAATGTCTGTTACGTCTCAGACATACGACAATAATCCTTCCGCACTCTCTGTGTCTTTGAAACTGATACGCCGCATTACCGATATATCCCTGTTTCATCTCCGCCGGCCCGTGGAAAAGTTGTTATTTTAAATACCTGCGGCGTTTATCTGCTCGAAGCCCGGTTCTGGAATAGGGTTAGCTTAGCGAACATGGCGGGGAAGTCTAAAATTAGCCGTCTATTAAAAGTACACAGAGAAGAGTTTATGTGTAAGTGTATTTATACGCGGTGCCCTCTGCGCGGGGTCGACGCAGACAGATGTCTTTGTCTTGTACCCTTTCCACGGGGGCCATTCTTGCCGACGTTCTGCGGTCTGAAGCGAAGCGTCGGTTCCCGTTCCCGCGGCGTTCACGCGCCAGTCTGACTCTCGTTTTTTCTCCCTCCTTTCGCGTTTTCAGTTTTGTTTTTCGCCCGTCCGTCCGAGAGGGCTCTTTTTGGGCCGCGCGAGTTCGCCCCCGCCGCTCGCCCTCGCGCCCGTCACAATCCCCTGGCCGGAGCGGCGAAGGGTCCCCGCGCTCCGAGCTCTGAGTAATGCCACCCACCGCTCCGGGGCCCCGTCTGGAGCCAGGCGAGCCGTCTGCCGTCTTCCCACTCTCCATTCCAGCGCCGCGCCAGAACAGCGCGCCAGCGCTAGCCAATGACTGGCCTCCTGTTGCCCGGGCTCGCGCGGCGCGGGGCGCGGCCCAGTTTCCAACCCCAGAAGACCAAACAGAGTCACGGCGGGTTGAGACACCGCGCTGTCAGAGATCGCTGCCCCTTTTTTTTCTTTCTTCACCCTCCACACACCATCCCCCCCCCGTTCACCCCCCCACCCTTTGGCTTCCATGGCGGTAGCGTTGGCGGAGGGCGTGTAGCCGGCCGCGGTGTGTAATGGCAAAACTTGCGTCGCTCAGTACCGTGAGCTGAGGCCTTTCCCTCTCATGTGAGGGCGCTCAACCAATGGGAAAGTGAGTAGGCTAGTTTAGGGGACAAGGCTTCAGGGCAGACGTTCGTTTCCTCAGAAAAGGAGAATTTGAGATGGAATCTTACGCGTCGCTGTCGAAACACGAGCGCTTGGCTTCGCACTGCGGTAAACGTAAGCGAGCGGCGAACGACGCGCGCGGCGGCGAAGCGGAGTAGAGGGACGGCGTTTTCCGTCGTTTCGCCGTAGGGAAGCAGGGGCGCGGGTGAGGCCGGGAATTTGGGAACGGGGTCCGGCGGGACAGGGCCAGCGCCGGGTGTCAGCCTCGCCCGGCCCGCACCGCTGACATTTGCGTCAGCGGCTGGGCGGGTGTGCGGGGGCACAATGCAGACTTTTCCCAGAATGAGGCTCATCAACATTTTTCCGGCCGCAGGGTCCGGCGCATGCCTGGCATGCCGGGGATGCCAAGATAGGCTCGGCGGCCGCGGCCTCCGGGCTCCCACGGGAAGCGGGCGCCGCCGCTGCTCACGTCGGTGGGCACCTCTGGCCCGACGAACAATGGGCAGCATGTTCCTGGCGGCCGTCGAGGAGTTCGAAATACCCCTGCTGGGAAAACATCGGTAACCTGAGGCCCGAGCACTGCGTGGCGGTTCTGTTTGTTTCTCTAATCGAACAGAATCGAGTCGGACCTGTCGAGTGGGGATTCGTGAGAATGCTGCCGTGGTCCAAATAAGCGCTCGAGGAGAAGGAAGGAGCAGAAAACAGAGAGCAAATAGGATCTGTCCTTAACGCTGAATGACTGTTTGTCTTGGTTATGCCTGGGATGAAGTTTGTGCGTCTGCCTTTTTCTCCGATACTTAAAGCGGGAGTGAATCACCCTCTTGTTAAGCCTTCGCTCCGGAGAAGAAAATATGTTTAGGTTTAAGTGTGATGAAAAATGCCAGCCGTTACAAAGAATTCAGAGAAACCAAACGGAGAACAGATTTACATTTATTTTTATTCGTTTATTTATATGTCTTTTGCAGAGACTGAGTCAGACCAGTGTTCCATTGTGTAAGCACATTAGCGCGGACTGTCTGTGCGGATTCTGACTGCACCCAGTGACATCATAACTCACAACTGGAGGGACTGGTGCCTGGAGGAACTGTAGTGGACTTGAAAGGGAAAAACAGCACCCACGGCGATAAAATACCCCAAATACGCGTGTAAAAAATACACCCATTCAGGGACATTTATGGCCCCACGCCTACTGGTCTACCCTCTGACAAATCCCCCATAAACCTTTTGAATACCCATATATTCATTGCTGGGCACTTCAGTTCATTTGAAGAATTTGTTTTAAGCAAGTATAAAAGAAGTGTAGAAATATCTATTGGAAAAAAAACATGTGGGGAGCATTTGGTGATTGGGTTCCCTCTTAAAAGTAGTGCCATCATGTCGGGAGTGATCTCATTGGAGTGACAGCACGCGCAGACACAGAAATAACACATCACTCTGGTAGTAGAACATGTCAGTTGGCATGAGTTTACTCTAAACGAAAGTATGAAGTGTGTAATTTTTCTGTCTTGAGATCTCATTACAGATGCATTAAAAGTGCTGGGGACTGAGTCATGTTATAGAACCAAGGTTTATCAAATGTTTTGAGATGGATAGAAGTAAGGACGTGGATTTGACATTTGCATTGATGCCGTTCCAAATCCCCCTCAGTAAGACGGATAACTGGGAAATAAATTGAACGTTTTGGGCTGTAATCCTGAGCCGTCTGTTAATAATCACTTTCCGAAATCTTTTCTTATTATCATCTCTCTCGTATTGGATTTCAGTTGCGGGGGTGAGCCGCTTTGTCTGCGAGACTCGGGATCAGAGAGAAAGGACTTTTGTATGACGGTGCCTCAACCCCCCCTCCCCCCCCCTCACCCCCCCCCCGCAGGGCTGAGTCTTCCAAGATGACCCAGCAAATGCGCGAGCACCCTCCGGCCCCGAGCAGGAAGTCTGCCAGCCTCTCCTCGCCCAGCGCCGCCCGTCGCCTCTACCGCAACCTTTCCGGCAAGTTCCGCGTGGGCAACCCTGGCCTGGAGGACAGCGTGGTGTCGGGACGCGGAGACAAGGAGCGCCTACGCAAGTCTGCCATGGTGAGCCCCGGCCTGCTCTTTGAGTAAACTCACGGTCAGCCACGCCGCAGCATAATTATGTGTACTGCAGACGCTGCATTGTTAACATTTTCAACTGTTGCTGCTGTATTACAGTTGCGTCACACTGAAAATGATTCGCTGATTCAGTGATTCAGTGATTCGGTGATTCAGGATTCGGTGAACTGCATCACAATGACCTTGAGTCCTTTCAAATTTGTTCGGTATGGAGCCAGTTGACGGTTTTTGGCCTTGTGTCTCTCCCTGTCCTGCCCTTGCCCCCGGGCGCAGTTCCAGAGCAACGAGGCCTTGTTCGAGGCGGTGGAGCACCAGGAGCTGGACCTGGTGCAGCTGCTGCTGTCCCAGTACAGCCTGGAGGAGCTGGACCTCAACACGCCCAACAGCGAGGGCCTGCTGCCCCTGGACATCGCCATCATGACCAACAACGTGCCCATGGCCAAGCTCCTGCTGCAGGCCGGGGCCAAGGAGAGCCCGCACTGTGAGTTGCCACAGCAACAGTGCCGCCACGGCAACAGCGACAACAATAATAGCAACAGGGAGGGCACCACCAAAAACAACACAAAAATGAAAGCGAAGAGCCCGCAGATTCATTGCCACCCAACCAATAACTCTCCTTTTTCTCACGTCACACATATATTTTTTCGCCCTTAGGCCTGCATTTATTTTACATTTTAAATTAGTGTCAATTAAATGCAGTGTTTTAACTTTCACATGTAGCTGTTCAAGTTCAGAGAAATACTACACAGGCCCTCTGCTCTCACTGAATTCCAAATTAGACTTTGGATTGCTCTGCAATTTCCAAACCCATACCGATATTTTAAATAAGGTAACTAAATTAGAAACACTTGGATGGAAAGTGGTGTTTGCTCAGTTTTGTTTTCTTTGACTGCTTTTCTGTACTCAAACAAGACGTTCATTAAAAATAGCGGGGTCGAGTGTGAGGCCCTCTGTTCAGCACAAACCAGGACACTGAGAGATTTTTACGAGGGTGTTCTAATCAAACTCGTTCTGAGGGGAACGGAGATCAAAGAAGCAGGCTCTCCCATCTGCTTTGAGAGGAAGTCACTGATCCAGTGCTCAAGACTTCCAGAGGGGCCAGGCCTGTGAGACTGGGGGAACGTTCCAGAAACCCAGAATCCCTCTCGGCGTCGCCACACACGCAAGGAGCCCCCGCTCCAGCGCGAGACGCGGCGCATTGGGGGGGGGGGCCATAAGGGGGAGAGCAAAGCGATTACCATTAAACGACCGTGCAGTCGTCTGGGAATATGGGGACAGGGGTTTTACCGTACGGGTTCAGAAAGGTTGTGGGGAACACCGACCACGAATACTGACCGCAGAACCTTGTGTGAACACCAGGAACAAGAACACAAGGATCTCCCAAAGCAAAGCCAAAGGCCAGGACGTGGTGCCATTTCAGTGAAATCAGTGTAATAGTGACGCCAGTGTAAGTTCGGAGAAATAGTTACCATGTTCTTGCAGTGGTTTTTATTAGCTAACTGCTCTGGGATTTTTTTTTACCGTCTGGATATCATAAAAGCTGCACGGGTTGTAAAATTATTTTTTTCCTTCTGAAACGTTCAGAATTTTCCTTACCGGTATGGATTTTTTTATTCCTTGTATTTCATTAGAAATTCTCCTCGTTCTTCAGATTCTTGGCTAGCTTTTTAAAATGTGATTTTATTATTTTTCTGTGAAGACTCCTCGTGGACAGATATTGAACGAAGACAAAAGAGGGACAAAAAAAAATGATTTATGACCAGCTGAATGAAAAGCAGCTTGTGTGTGCGCTGGCTTTTTTGTTTCTTTGAACAATTTGTTGATGTACTGATTGTTAAAGGTTCTATCCTTAACCCGTACTGTCAAGTCGCACGATAGGCAGTGATGTAAGTGGCATCACCACCACTCCAGCAGACTTCCACACTCATAATATACATACCACACTTATAAGTACATACTTGTACAACCCCGCCACGCTGAGTCCCACGGTTTCCAGACACTAAACACCCCCTACCCCCGCGGTTGTGAAAATAAGGAAAGTATACTGTTAGGTGTGGATTTCAAAGGTGCTTTGGCTATCGAGTCACATCAGAGCAGTAGTCACATCTGCTACTGGTAGCGAGACTGTGACCCTTTATGTAACGGTGGGCGGGGTCAGGCCGTGATTGACGCTTTCCCTGTTCTGCGCCGCGCAGTCGTGAGCCTGGAGGGGCGGGCGGTGCACCTGGCCACGCTGGTGCGGGAGGCGGAGCAGCGGGCGGCCGACCTGGCGGCGCAGGTGGCCAGCGAGGGGCCCGGCGACCGCGAGGCCTCGGACCGGGAGCGGCAGCTCAAGGCCTGGGAGTGGCGCCACCGGCTCTTCAAGCGCATGCAGACGGGGTTCGAGCACGCCCGTGAGTCCCCACTCCATCGCCCCGGCTCTCCCGTTACTGCTAATCACGCTGTTTACTCTATAAAACTACATCTGATTTCTACATGTGTGTCCTTCTGTAATGTTACATAATGACAAACTCTCCTACAGGCATGCTGGGATTTGATGTTTAAAAAAAAAAAAAAAAGGATTTTCCCAGTTTGGGGTTTGGGTTCAAATGCAGATGAGGTCACAGCTGATGCTAATCGAGCCTCACGTGGACGCTGTTGGCGTTGCGCAATCCGGGCCGGTCTCTGAGACGCGGGGCGCGACGACAGTGACACACAGCCGGTCTGCGGGTGACTCACCGATCTTCTGAGCGCGGCGGCCCCGGAGTGTCCCGCGCGCCCCGCGCGCCCCGCGGCCTAACGAGGCCCGGCGCCCTTTTTACGGGGGCCCTCCGCCACGGCATCGCCGCGTCTCGCGTGTCGACCGGAGCGCCCGCTCGTCTGAGAGACGTCGGGGCCCGCTCTGATTAATCTCAGAGAGAGCGCGGTCGGTGCCCAGATCCTCCCAGAGTTCCCTTGATTTCTTTGTTTTTGCCAGCGTTGGGTTTTGGTGGCACTCTGTCTGGGCTGAGCTGTTAATGGGTTCCATGTTGAGGCTGTGGAGCTGGAGAGAGGGAGCACAGCAGGCAGTGCATCTGGACCGCTTTTTACAGTGGGGAGGCTGGCATCTCCGGCACATAAGAATGAACTTATGTACCCTAGTGGAGAATTTACCAACGCAGCAATACCTCTGGTGTTCTGTCTACAGCTTTACTGTGTCTGTGTTCCTTAAGTGTACAACTTTAAAAAGAAAAAACTTAAAAGGAACCAGTCCTCTATATTAAATATCGCACATTACCGTGGCTAACTCAAATAAATTAATCAAAGTCCAATTAGTTTCAGATTGACATAGTTCTGTGCGAGTGCATTTGCTAACCTACAACGTGCTTCCCGTTAACAGCAGCAATTCTGTACATGTCGCAGTACTACAGTACATCTCTGCGTAATCAATACTCCCTCCTCTGAAATAAATGGATATGACTACAGAAAATAGCATGTGTTGAGTAATCTTAATATATAGCATGTTAATGGAGAAATTAGGCCATGCGCACAGCTTGTAATGGAGGACGCAGTCAGAGGCTCTCGGCTCAGGGACTCCTCTCTCTCCTCCAGGTCCGCCGGACGCCCCCAGCAACGTCCGCCTGTCCGTCGGCAGCAACTCCAGCCTGAGGGTGACTTTCCAAGAGCCCCTCAGCGTCAATTCGGCCGTCGTGACAAGATACAAGGGTGAGTGTCTCGGGAGGGCGGAGGGGGAGCTGGGCCCTCTCAAACGCGTCTCTTATCACCCGCTGCTATCTGGAGCAGCGCGGCGCGGGGGTCAGCGCAGAACGCTACCTACCAGAGGCCCCCGGCAGTTTCGCTGAGAGATTGTGAAACTGACCGCAGCGAGCGAAAGTGCGTACAGAAAAAATCATTGTGTTCTGTAAGGGTTTCCAAACCGCCGCCAAGAAAAGTTCAATGTTATTTCAGCGCATAATTCTCTGCTCCGTGGGAGATCATATTCTTAAGATGGTAACCGGTCTGAGTCAGAGGCTGCTACTTCATACATACTATTGCGCTTCGATGACTACTTCATTACTCAAAAGTCATGCGGAAGGTCCTTTGGATGTAGCATTGCTTTTAACGGTGACACGACACAATCAAAGCATGTATACTTATTAACCACGTTACTACGCTGGATTGTATTTACGCTGTCTCGTTTCTGTTTGTGGCGTGAGCGGTGAGAGTGGTGATTGGCTCTGTCTGTTCCCTGGCAGTGAGCTGGAGCTGCGTTCCCTCCATGTGTCCCCTGCTGGGAGAGATCGTGGTGGAGGACACCAGAACCCTGCAGTGCACCATCTCTGGACTCGCGTCGGTGAGCGCGGCGCTAACGGCTAACGGCTAACTCTTCTCCCAGGCGCACTGACCTCCCGCTTTGTCTGGGGCGTCATGACAACCGCTCGCCTGACAACAACTCTGAAGGGCACAGGAGAAGTAACCGTGGGAGATCAGAAACATTGTATAGGTCATAAAATCGGCGGCGTCCTGGCAAAACTCGGTGGTGCCCGTAGTGTGCGATTCTGAGATTGTTAACTTGAGTTTGAGCGCATGAGCCTCATTCTCGGGTTTGCCTCCTATAGCAGTTTCTTCACACTCTCCATGGAAGGCTCACGCACATCAGTGTCCCTTCTCTGTTCATTGGGCAAAAATAAATTGGCCAAAAATCTTTTTAAAAAAACCTCAATTCCACTCTCCCGCTGCATTTTCATACTGAAGCAGTGATTTCTCACTTTCTTTACTGTCAATAGTTCCTTTAGTGTTAAGATTCTCTCAAAAATAAAGAGGTCATTAATGACAGTGGTTATTATTTTTTTCTAGGGCACTGGTCATGCAAGGCCTGGGCCAGGCACAAGCACATCTGTGCCGATTCCCAGCCTCCCTGGGTCTGTTTCCATCTGTTTCAAACTGTATTGCAGTCTGTTCCGTCTGGCGCTTACGCCGCCTTTTTGTATAAAACCAGAGAGGGGATGCAATTAACTTAAATGCTCCTGTTTACTGTTGAGAAAATGAAACCAAAACAATATTCGCTTTTTCGGGCAGCTGTGAGAGGCGACTTATAAAAAAAGTTCAGAAGACTGCGCTGCCACATGTAGGATCTGTACACATTTTACCGATAATCCGAACACGTGAACGTGTCATTTTAATGTTAACTTATTTTTATAAAGTTGACAAAATTTTAGTTGATGGCAGTTAATTCATTTTTTCCTTTTTTCTTCTAAATGTCCTAGAGACAGATTCTTATAAAATATTCCACAGTTCACAGTACTGCTATTTTATATCAATATTCGCTTCGCAGTTCCAATTTACAATGCTCCTTGTAGAGTGTAAAATGCATTATCGAGTTGATTAGACATTTTATCGCATACATAACAATTGATGGCATGGTACATGCTTGGTGCTCAAACCAAAAACAAGTTCTGGTCTTTATGGAATGGTATTTTAATGATTCCCGATAAAGACCTATTTTATGTAACATTTATTTTTGCTCCGTGAAATGGTGGCCGCTGCGCGCGTGTGGCGCCTGATCCGAGCGTATTTACGCGAGCAGCGCTGAGCCGCGCGCGGCTGCGCCTGGCCCGCCGGCGGATCTGAGGGGCTGGGGCGGAGTGTAAAACGCGAGAGGGGGGGACGCGCGGTTCTTCTTCCGCCGCCGCTTCGGCCTCGCTGGAGACGGGACGAGCGCTCCCAGGCTGCCCGCCGATTTACCCTCCCGTACCGTAAATCACCGGGCCCTCCCCCCTTACCCCTACCTGAAAGACGCCGGTCGCCCCCAAAAGACGTGTGACCAATCGCCCTGGCAGTGGAACCAAAGCTAAGAAAAACCCCTTCAGAACGCTCCCTCCCCCCCCCCTCCTCCTCCCTTTTCCACAGCAGACCCGTCCCGCTCAGGCTCTGGAGCTCTCTGGCGGAGGCTAATTTTAGGCTCGCTCATAAAGCAGTGATTAGCACCAGCCTGCGGTCTCATACATCTTCGGAGTATAAAAACCAATTGTTGCGCGCTGCAATATCGCTATATTAGATCAGGGTACATTTAGAGTTTATGAATAGAGGAATTACCCATAAGTTCACATGGCAACGTAAGGCTTAATACATAAACAGAATGTAGCATGCTGTTTCATTGCAGCTCTTGAGCTAAACTGAAAAAATGACCGAATATTAATTACTATCCAGATATATGCAGAGTAATGCAGCATCTCATCCTCCTCTCTGCCTTGGTATACATCTCTCTCTCTTTCTCTCTCTTTCTCTCTTTCACCCATTTAAGAAATAAAATATACAGCAATATATTAAAATATGTAACCAACATTAGAAGATATATTGCAATACTTCACAATATATGAGGAAATATATTGAATTCAGATATTGTACTTGATTTTTAAAAATACACTGCTGTGAAATATATTCATCTTTACATTTAAAACGCATAGTCAAACTATATTTCAATGAATTCCAATTTCCGTAAGGACTCTCCCTCTCTCTCTCGTTTGGCTCCGCCCCATCCAGCTGCCGGCTCTCTTGGTGTCCCCCCGCACACAACCTGCTCCGAGAGTTATTCCCCCAATAAATCAGCCCCCCCGCGGGTCCCCAGCTCCCCTACCTGCAAAGATCAAACCCCGTACCAGCTCCGTGGCTAATTGGTGTCTGCAGGCAGCGACGCCATCCCAGCGGCCCCCCACGCCACCCCCGGCGCTCCCCGCGTCAGGAGGGGTCAGGTGACGGTCAGGGCCCCCGCCGCCGCTGATTTATCGGGCTGAGAAAGTGGAGAGCGGCCCGGTTACACGGCGAGACCCCGCGTCCTCACTTCCTGTGCGCTCCTGCGCCGCACCCCCCCGTCCGGCAGCGCTCCCCGCACCCCTCTTCTCAAACTCCCCTCCCCCACACACACACGCAGCGGCCCCGGGCTCAGCCTTCCATACCCCCCCACACTCACGCAGCGGCCCCATTGTGAGTCTTCCATACCCCCCCACACACGCAGCGACCCTGGCCTCAGCCTTCCATACCCCCCCACACTCGCAGCGACCCCGGGCTCAGCCTTCCATACCCCCCACACTCACGCAGCGGCCCCAGTGTGAGTCTTCCATACCCCCCACACTCACGCAGCGGCCCCATTGTGAGTCTTCCATACCCCCCACACACGCAGCGACCCTGGCCTCAGCCTTCCATCCCCCCCACACTCGCAGCGACCCGGGCTCAGCCTTCCATACCCCCCCACACTCACGCAGCGGCCCCAGTGTGAGTCTTCCATACCCCCCCACACACGCAGCGGCCCCAGTGCGAGTCTTCCATACCCCCACACTCGCAGCGACCCTGGCCTCAGTCTTCCAGACCCCCCCACACTCACACAGCGGCCCCGGGCTCAGCCTTCCAGAATGGGGCGGGCTACACCCTCTCTCCCTCTGGGCATTACACTGAATGAACCTGTTGCTGAGGCTAATGTTGAATGGTGAACCTACTGTTGCTCAAATGTCAGCTTCTTGCTCCTCAGCCCAATACAAAGTATCTGCGTGCTGGGGGGTGGTTCGTGAGTGCTTCAGAACTGGTCCGTTTCTGTGTTCTGTTGCATGCTTCAGTGTGCTCCTCGGTCACACTATGGTTAGCTTAGCAATTCCATTTCCATAATGGAGCGTACAATCTTCAAGAGGTTCTATCCAAATTGCATGTCTCCCACAGGGTTCTGACCATTACATTTCTGCCAGCAATATTAAGCTGCACCTCCACTCCACAGTCATGTGGGTGCTTTGTTGTACACGTATGTGCCTGTGTGTAGCTCAGAACAGCCACACGACAAGGCACCAGAGCATTCTGTCTGTACTGCTTATATACTGAGACCACCATCATCACCTCACAATAATGAATCAATAATCCATAATCAATAATGGCTCTGGTTCTCTTTTATTTCAGGGGACTCATTACTATGTGCAGGTCTGTGCTTACAACATGAAGGGGTGGGGACCTCCACAGTCATCTGTCCCAGCCTGCGCAGCCCCCTCCAGTAAGTGTCCTTCTCTTAACACCCCCCCCCCACCCCCCCCTCTCGTCCTTCCAGCTTTCTCTTCCAGTGATGACATTGTGTCACAGTACCTGCTGTTTGGTGAAGCTTCTTCTCCAGTTGTAGATTTGATACCAAACAGAAGCAGCCTCTTTGGCATTTGATGTTGCGCAACCAAACTCTACACCACTCCTGTCTCTACACAAGCACCATATCTGACCTGTACACCTGTCTCACACCAGCAACAATCCTACCTGTTACATTCTGTCTCTACACCAGCACACACTCCTCTGACCTTGCTACACTCCTGTCTCTACACCAGCACACACTCCTCTGACCCTGTTACACTCCTGTCTCTACACCAGCACACACTCCTCTGACCCTGTTACACTCCTGTCTCTACACCAGCACACACTCCTCTGACCCTGTTACACTCCTGTCTCTACACCAGCACACACTCCTCTATCCTGTACACCTGTCTCTACACACCACACTCCTTGACCCTGTTACACTCCTGTCTCTACACCAGCACACACTCCTCTGACCCTGTTACACTCCTGTCTCTACACCAGCACACACTCCTCTGACCCTGTTACACTCCTGTCTCTACACCAGCACACACTCCTCTGACCCTGTTACACTCCTGTCTCTACACCAGCACACACTCCTCTGACCCTGTTACACTCCTGTCTCTACACCAGCACACACTCCTCTGACCCTGTTACACTCCTGTCTCTACACAAATATGCAATCATAGTACATCAGTTACAGGCACAGAATCATAGGGAAAAAAGACAGAAACAGACAAGCAGTTAAATGTTGCTCACACAGGACATAAGCCTGGATTCAATCAATGTCCGTCCTTAACTTTAACAGACACAGTTTTGTAATTGAATTTTGATGAGTGCTGAACTCGCCAAACTGTATTTCTGAAGAAAATAAAATGACCCGTTCTATTTAGAGTTAAGGCTAAGGGCAAACTGTTTGGATCCAGGCCATGGAGTTGTCAGGGATTCAGACAGAAGTGTTCCGGTACAGTGTAAAAAGCAAAGCTCCACATCCACCGAGACAGGCAGATGTACGTCTTCCTTTCCCCCCACGGAGTGAACTTTTAACCCGCCCTCTTGACGACGGCGCTCCCCGAGAAGGGGACAGCTGGCTGCTGTTGGCTCACAGGAAGCCGTCCCTCGGGAAGGCCGTGCGAACGTCACGCACTGTAACCGTAGTGAAGTGTTTTGCCAGGAGAGCGCTGGATGAGGTCAGCGGTAGTGGTAGCGTTAAGTCACCCCATGACAGCTGAGGTGTTGAGAGGCCCTAACGATCCCTCCCTCCGCCTTTGCCGTAATCTTCCCTTCGATGTGCGTGGACCGTGGCGTCAGACGGGCCCCGCGGCCGGAGCCTCTGCGCGCAGCGCCGCCCGTTTCCCAGGAAACGCC
Source organism: Anguilla rostrata (assembly GCF_018555375.3). NCBI lineage: Eukaryota > Metazoa > Chordata > Actinopteri > Anguilliformes > Anguillidae > Anguilla > Anguilla rostrata. Next base: position 41,909,357 of record NC_057934.1, on the reverse strand, counting down.
CTCCGTGTCTCTGAGCTCTGTCGTATCTGCACTTTCGAGAAGCGCGGCCTTGAAAATGAGTGAATGGTGAACGACGATCCCTCTGTCTGAAGTTCTCAACTGCTGACGTCCGATGTACGTTAACTCTCACAACACAATAGGCCTCTGACTTTCAGAGAGAATAGAATTCAAAGTGCAAACCTACAACTGCCATTGGGGAAGTTAGTGAAAAAGTCTGGCGCGTGTGAGAGGGAGAGTGTGTGTGTGTGTGTGTGTGTGTGTGTGTGTGTGTGTGTGTGTGTGTGTGTGTGTGTGAGAGAGTGTGTGTGTGTGTGTGTGTGTGTGTGAGAGAGAGTGTGTGTGAGGGAGGGAGAACATGTGTGTGTGTGTGTGTGTGTGTGTGCGTGCAGGTGTGTCTGTGTTTTCCGTTTCTGTTACTGCATGTCTGTGTGGATAGAGTAAAGCTGGACAGTGAGGCCCTTATGACTGAAAGCAAACACATTAAAGAGCCTGGTTGTACTGTCCGGAGCCTTTCCAGAAATAGCAGTACAGGGTTCCTAAAATCCCCGCGGGGGAAGCTGGACGATCCTGCGTCTTTTCAACATCACCTCACCACATCCTCTATCTGTGCTGATCAGCGATTTCCCCTTGTTCTGCAAGGAATGATTGCATGCGCACGAGGGCAGTTTTGGCTTGACTTATTGCAACAGCATTCATGACATCACACCTTGCTTGACTCACGGTTTACTCTGAGGTTAATCCTGCTCCTGGTGACTTATAGCCTCTGTGGGTGTCCGGAGGTGCCTGATGCCGCTCGCGGTTGGACCTCACGCGCTGCCCGTGTGTTCGCAGGCTGGAGGGAGATCGACGGGCGCGAGCCGCGGCAGAAGGGCCAGAAGGAGGCGCTGGACCAGCTGCTGGAGCAGATCAAAGACACCCACCGGAACTGCGTGTGCCACGGTACGAGGCTCGCCCGAGAGGTTCTCTCACAGTCACCGTCTCAGCCACGGCCCTGTTCCCCCTTCTGCGCTTCCAGTAGCAGTGGCCACTCACGGCAGGTCACCTGGGCACCAAACATCATTCACCTTTCAGCCAAATACCTGAAGACCAGGCTGTCCCCTCCCCAGCACCGGCTTGTAGAAAGGCTCGGCCCTTAAACGGGGACAATGAAGGTTGTGCTAAGTAGTGTTTTTTTAAGTAGCGGCGGTTGCGAGACCGAAACCAGGCCGTTTGTCTCTCCAAGCCGCCGCGGCTGGCCGTCATTGTTGTCCGGCATCGCGGGAGAGTCGCGTCCCAACAGAGCCGCAGTGTTGCGGCGCGGGGGCCGGCGCATAATGGCGGGCTTTCAGCCCGGAGCGCGCCCAGAGCGCCGGTTCACATACGGTAGCCCTGTCTGTCTGCGCGGGGTCATGTTTGTTGTTCTTGTAGAAACTGAGCCTTTGCTTTAGTTTCAGGGGATTAAATTGACAGTGACTCGTGGAACAGCCCCGTAAGGACTCCAGTGCTCCTGTCTACACCCCCACACCCCCACACGCACACACACACCGCACCCCCCTCCTTCTCAAAACACTATTAATTAAACTGTGAAAGGGGCCTTCACCAACACGGTGACCCCAGCGGCGGGCCAACCTGTCTGTCTTGCTCAACCTGGGGAGTGGGAGGGCAAACGCCAGAGTTTTGGAACAGGGGGGGGGGGGGGGGAGGAGAAACACGAGCAGAATTTTCTTGTTATTCCACCTCAATGCCTCAAGAGAAGTCAATTAGTTCATTCTCTGCAGCGGGGGATTTATTGACTTTAGCGACGTACACCAGGGAGCGAGGCGAGATTTTGGCTTCGGGGGCTTCTTGGGCCCAGCGGCTCCTAAATGAATTGCGAAGCACATTATCCTGCCTCTTCCACTACGCCATCAGCACCCCCTCCTCAGGCCCGGCCCGAAAATAAACAAACCCCCCTCAGGCGACGACTTGGCCTCCCTGTCAGCCCGAGTCCCCGGTGCTCCCCTGCCTCTTCAGGCCTCTGACACGCCACGCTCTGACACCTACGCGCACTGCCCGGGCGGGTAAACACACGGACGCGCTCGCCCCCGGCCCCAGACACGCCCGCACCGCGCCGCACCGGCGCAGCTGCGGTAATGAGCGGCCGACTGAAGCACAAGACAGCACTGTTCCCTGATAAGCGGAGAAGCGCGGACGGCGGGCGGCTTCTAGACGGGGAGAGAAAGCGAGCACAGCTCTCTCTATCTTTGATTTCAAGCTGCCAGCTCTGGTGAGATCCCATCACGCTCAACATGATCGGAGGGAGAAGTAACCCAGCGGCCTAGCACAAGCTGAGCGGTAGCGCAAGCTGTGAGGAGTTGTGTTCGGCGTAGTCTTTAGTAGTCCTGCAGGCCTCTGAATGCTTGTGTTTGTTTACAGTTTACTGGGTTGCGGGTTAATTGAAACTGACTAAATGAGGCGACTGTTTCTCCAAACGGGTTTTACACTGAATCAGTTAAATTCATTCACCCTCATATGCATGCTCTGATTCTCCTCAAGGTAAGATTGAACAGAACGTTTGATTTAGTAGGTGAATGAGTTGCAATGTTATTAATGATTTTTTTTTGTTTATCCTCTATCGTCGTTCAGGTTAACATTAAAACGTCGTCGTATAACCTGTTTACGTTTCCGTTACAGAGCAGTGCAAAGCACCGGCGCACGCGAGAAAGCACTCCGTTTCCAAAAGCCTGCGCCACCTCTTTCAGCCCACCAGCAAATTTGTGAAAAGCTTGAAGAGGTACACATCTGCGCACGCGTTTCTTTGCTTCTTCTGTTCTGTTCTTTCTTTGGGGTCACCGTAGAGTTGAGACACGACGGCATTTCTCACAGTGTTGCATAAGAAGCTAAGAACTGATTAGCGCTCCTCACGTTGGGAACATGTTGGAACAGTGGGCACAAGGTGACATGGATCTCTCCCAGAGCCTGAGGGTGGCTCTCACACGACCCCGCCGATCGGTCCAGCCTGCCCACGGGCCCACAGCGGATCCATTACATTACATTACATTACAGGCATTTAGCAGACGCTCTTATCCAGAGCGACTTACACAACTTTTACATAGCATTTTACATTGTATCCATTTATACAGCTGGATATATACTGAAGCAATTCCGGTTAAGTACCTTGCTCAAGGGTACAACGGCAGTGTCCTTACCCGGGAATCGAACCTTCGACCTTTCGGTCACAAGCCCAGTCCCTTACCCACTGTGCTACGCTGCCGCCCGATCCCTCCCGCTGAGTCAGCCGTGCTCTCTGCTGGCTGTGGTTTTCCATCTCACCTTTTATAGCCCAACCACAGGGTGTTTTACAGCGCATGCTTTAAAATGTCATTAAGATCACTCACCCCAAAAAGCAGAACCTCCTGCCCTTTAAACATGCACTCCTGCCTCTTCCCTATCATCTCCACAGCCTCAGTGATCTAAACCCATGGTGGATACCTGTAGGTGCTCTTGAAGTTGTGTTCTATTGTATGGGTAACAAATATGTTTAAAGAACAAAAATTGCCAAGACTGCATGTTAAACATCCATCCATCCATTCTCTAACCGCTTAGTCCAAGTCAGGGTGGCAAACAAAACACTCTAAACACATATTAAACAAAACACTCTGTTTTGTATGATATAAGGGAATGTGCAAGCTGATATTCAATCATTCTGTCTTCTGCTTACCGCAGAATCCAGCTTTCTTCCTGTCAATTGATCAAGTTCCGTATCTGTGTTTTTTCCCTGAAGGGGCCTGTACTTGACCTCGATATTCTACAGAGACGACAACGTACTGGTCACTCCCGAGGACCAGATTCCCATTGTGGAGATTGAGGATTCCTACTCCAGCTCTCTGATGCAGGATTTCCTGTGGTTTACTAAGGTACAGTGCAATGGGACAGTCCTGCCACCACCGCAACCTTCTGTCATGACTACAACCTCCAGACTTAAGACTTAATACGATTTATACAGCATACTTTATTACCTTGATATTCAATTCAGTCTTCAGCATGGCTGTCTTAATGTGGATTCAAAGATGATTTGTAAAATCAGAATTAGTTTGACCCCTGCTAGACACAGTTCGCTAGTTAGCAGTAGTGGTAAAAAATATGAATGGTCCTTTGTTCTTTTAATTGTCATTCATTACTGCTGCTGTTTAAGTCATTCAGGAGCATTAGTATTCACAAGATTCTCCAGTGTGATAACACAGCTAGGTCCCTGCCCTGGGCCGCTAACGCTAATGTGAGGAAGGGTCAAGAGTCTCCAGTGTGAGTTGGGCTTGAGATTGAGATCTCCTGATGAGCGGGGGCTAACGTACGGGACATCCTAACGGCAGTGGGGTTTGTGTGCCCTCCCCAGGTGTCCTACTTGTGGGAGGAGATCTCCTGGCTGCAGCAGTGTCTGAGCCCCTCCCAGTCCTCCTGCTCCTGCGCCCTGCAGACGCGGCTCAAGACGCTGCAGGCCGTGTCCCTGCTTCAGGTAGCACCCCCCACCCCGGCCCGGGAGACAAACCCTGGGTTCCGTGCAGCGCTCTCAGCTAACCCGATCGCACGGGATATCATGTCATTCATCGGTTCGCGGCGACAATTTTTCTTGTGAAAAATTGCACCCGCGCGGTAGTAACAGAATGAACGAGGTGCGATGCGTCTCTGTTTCAGTTGACACAGTTGGACGTCCTAATGGAACGACTCGAGTTAAATATAGTAAGATATCACATAAACAATTTGCTCTCGAGAGGACAGAAAAAGCACTGAAATGTTAGTCAGCAAAAAATAGGAAAATTTTCCCTCAGTTGCTTGGTGACAGCCAAAGATGAGCTTTAGCAGCAAATCTATATTGTCTATTCTGGTAGATCAAGGAATTGGGCTAACTTGAGAGGAAGCTAAGCTGTAACAGATGTATGCAATTCACAGTATTATCAGGTATTAAGAGCTGAAGCAGGGGAAACCTGGCACAGGATCTGGCGGTGAGCGGGGATCTCTTACTCTGATCTGGGCTAAAGTTTCCTTGCGTGGCTTCAGTCGGAGCGGATGGATGATCTTGATGGCCTTCAGGCCCAGTAGCTTGCTCTCCAAAAAAATAATAATTTACTGCCAGATCATTCCCAACTCTGTGGGTCCAGAATGAGTCCTCAGCTATGTGTCTGGCTGTGTTTCTCTGGCAGGGCATGCTGGGAACACAGGACCTGGGACGGGTGTACTTTGAGCCAATCAAAGACAAGCACGGAAACGTGCTGCTGGTGACCCTGCGGGACATGAGCTCCAGCCCCAGCCTGGACGGGGTGCGCTGGACCCCGCTGTGCAAGCTGCAGCTCCAGCGCAAGTCCATCTCCCGAGACCACCTGACACTCCTCCCACTGCAGGAGCCCACGCCAGCATTGTAACATCATCCATACAGTCACACTGCATGTGAGCCTGGCCGTCAGCATTGTAACACTCATCAGTGTAACAGTCACACTGCATGTGAGCCTCGGCCGTCAGCATTGTAACACTCATCAGTGTAACAGTCACACTGCATGTGAGCCTCGGCCGTCAGCATTGTAACACTCATCAGTGTAACAGTCACACTGCATGTGAGCCTCGGCCGTCAGCATTGTAACACTGCATCGTAACAGTTCACACTGCATTACTCAGTGTAACATTATTCTAACACACTCTCAATGCTGTAACTCATCACTGTTAAATTTAGTGCCTGAATACTCAAACACTCTTTCATTCAACACCGTAAAACGCAGCAGTAAAATACACATTGCTACAACAGGCATAGCTGCTTTCTGTCCACACGCTGGAAATATGTTGTTCTTTCCATCTGAGGCACTGCAAGCAGCACCAGGCGAGACTGAAAACAGCTCACCGAATCATTTACTCTTGTCTCCCTCCCTGACCCCTGTGTGTATTGATTTAGTTTTCATACTGACAAGTTGTCTTTTTTTTCTCAGCAATAAAACATTCGATCCTGTCTGTTTCCTGCTTAACTACTCCAGAATTTGCATGGCCTTGGTTGCCACGATCCAATCCCTTTACAGTACATGATACCGTAGTGCACATGGTGAGAACATTCACACAGGAAATGAACGTTCATTGCTGGTGAATTTTCTGGGAGACAGAACAGGACAAAAATGCGAAGTGACTCAAACTCTGTGTCCTTGGTGGTACATTGTGTTCTTCTGCGGTTCTCCTTGACAGAGGCAAAATAACCAAGAGAATTTGCGGTCTTTCTTCAAATTTCATGAAATAGATTAAATCTCTGAAAGTGTACTCTTGAGCAGAGCTGTGCTTGGCTTTGTTCTAAAAAATGCAAATGAAAAAAAGTGAATTTCATCTCCATAGTAATAGGCCACATTGGAAAGGAGTCCTAAAATAACTTTAGTGAGCAACTTTTGGGATATAATCCATTCATACAGTTATCCATGTTGCTTCGGTTTCTTATTTTCCACATCAGTGAGAAGCACTACATGACACTATTTGTGTGCATTATAAGGAGGTTTATATAACGGCAGTGCAATTATATGTTCTTGTTATCTTTGTTTCCAGAATCATGTCTCCAGAAACGTTTGGTGTTACATCAGGGATGTCAAATACCTTTTCCTTGTGTGGTTTAGCCAGATTGGGAAATTATAGAGCTTTCTTGATTGGATAATATATGAAGACAAATTGGTTTCCATTTAATTAGGAAGAAGTCCTGCATAAGTTTTTCTGGTCCAAATGTTTTGGATGGAGCTCATCATAATGATTGTGGAAAACAACAGGAATGTGAATGAACAGAATCTGCATCCTCGGTCACTGGATACGCGTGATTCCTTAATCTTGATGTAATGGTAAATTGGTCAGCCACACATCTTCAATTTATCTCGGTGGGTTTCTGAAATGTAATTCTCATTCACTTCCTGGTTTCAGATAGGCAGACAGTACACAGTAACTTGAGAGGACTGACCGAGATTCATTTCATTAAACTCTTGCAGAAAAACAGCTCCTGGGCATAGTTGCAATTATATTCATTCAATATTGTTCTTTAGGATTTCCTGAATAATGATTATTGGCCTGTGGTTTTTTTAAATGACACACAGACCAAACATTAACCATAATATTTTTATAATTTAGTTGTTTAGTTTAGTCAGTTCTATGTTTTAAAAATCCCAGCCAAGATAAAGATGTCCAACGGGAATGAATTCTGGGCTTCTCTTGCTGCCTGAGCTGATTTAAACATTTATATACTGTAGATGCCCTGGAGATATTTTATGTTAGACCTTTAACAGATTTAAATAAATAGAATTCAGCAGTTTCCTTTATTGGATTCTCTGGTGCAACTTCACTTCACAGCATTTTTTGTTCAAAGGCCATGCTTACTGCTATGCTAACCAGTCTGCCCCATAACCTGCAATCTATTATTTATCCAACTGCTCCTTGGAATGGAAAACTACTTCTTTCATCTCACGTTGCCCCATTTCACCAATCCCTGTCTTTCTTTTCTAGCTCACCACTCACTGAATGGCCTGGCTACTAAGTGAAATGCAATGTTTTATTCAAATAAAAATAGCACATAAAAATGTAATAATCCATTCAGCACTTTGTGTTTGATTGGTATATGTTCCATTTGGCGGTACATTTATGGAACATGCTCCACCCCACCCCATATTTTTCATACCTGAGCATTTTTAAATGAACTGCATAGTTGGCATAATATATGCATTAACTGGAAGATATGAGATGCATTATAACTATCCTTTGTATGAATACGTTATCCTGTAAGAGTGCACAGACGGATCTACATGTTGATGAGTGTAATGTGTTCTCTGCAGGAGAAGCTGGCCTACCATCGGCGCAGCAGGAAGCAGCTCTCCCCAGGCCTGTACCTGGGCTACCTGAAGCTCTGCAGCTCTGTGGACCAGATCAGGGTGCTGGTGCCGCAGAAGCTGCCCAACGTGCTGTGCCACGTCAAAGTCCGAGACAACAGCAATGTCTCCAGGTACGGGTGGCTCTCTGGGGCGGGGTCGTCTGAGGGAATGTGGCAGGCCTGCACTGTGGTTTAATGATCCGCTGTGCCTGAATGTGTGGACTGGAAGTGTAGCATTATAGCTTTGTACTGTGGGGTTGTCATGTACATATGCAGTGCTTGTGAAATATGAACAGTTCTTTTTTGTGTCAGATATGTAGGCAGATGTATGGGTTATTTTGGCCCATGCACTAAGTCCACGTGTTTATGTCTGCGTGTATTGCGTATGTGCACACGCGTTTGTGTGAACACGTGTTTATGTCTGCGTGTATTGCGTATGTGCACACGCGTATGTGTGAACACGTGTGTTTGCGTTTGCGCACATCAGAGAGGAGTGGCAGTGGCTGCAGGCCCTCAGCTGTCTGGAGGAGTCGCTGGAGATGGATCAGGACGTCCAGAGTGCTCCACACCGCCTCCTGCAGGACCTACGCAGCGCCTGCAAGGAGCTCATCGCCCACATCAACATCCCTGTCAGCCAGGTCAGTCACAGGGGTCTACATCCTTACCCATACTGAGCCACCCTCAGGTGTCAACAGCTTGGTGCAGTACATATCCAGGTACCTGCATGCGCTCGACAGCATGTGGGCTGAAACCGTTTCCCTGCTGACTGGGCGCTTAGTCTTTCTCTGACTCTTTCCTCCTGCGTCCCTCTCAAAGGCACAGGACTTCCGCATCTACAGCCAGGAGGTGCTGGAGTTTGGCGAGAAGGTTTCCTTCCTGCTTCTGTTGCCTCCCTCGGACGACGTGTGCACCGCCCCTGGGCAGAACAACCCCTATTCCCCCCGGTCCGGCTTCCTCACGCTGCCGCTGCAGGTCTTTGAGCTGGGTGAGCACACAGCGCCAAAACCTTCTCCCCTGCATTTCTTCAGCATAGCCGCATTCACTGTGAAACGACCACACAGAAACATGGTCTGTACGAACGGGAAAGATTAATATAGTTCAGGCTGCCTTTAAAATTACTTCTCAGAAGTGTAAAAACCTCAAATAAAAATTAATAACTGCTGTTTATGGTCTTTGGGACGGAGTGACTTGGAGAGTAATTTTGTCCCCGAATGATTTCTCGTCTTTAAGCCTTGTCCTGATGGCTCTGTTGCGTCTGGTCTGCAGTTCACTTTGATGCGTACTGCCAGAGTTTCATTGGCCAGTACTGCCGCGTGTCGGCCCTGCTGGAGCTGGAGTCCCTCATGTCCCAGCAGAACCTGAGAGAGGCCTTCTCCGAGTCTGAACTACTGGGGGCCAAGCAGAAGCACCAGCAGGTTCAGGAGCACATACAGGTGAGGACCCGCATTGTTGTGAAACGTCCAGACCTGAAGCATGCTAACTTACAATCGATGTATGTGGGGTTGTGTCTGAAAATAAACTGAGGTTCAAGCACTTCAGTTAGCAGTGAATATGGCATATGTTTCCAGCAAATGGAGGAGGTGTGGAGGGAAGCGCGGTGGATCATGGACGCCCTGCAGTACGCCCGCTACAAGCAGCCCTCTGGAGGCATCTCCGTCGGCTGGATCATCGACTTCTCCAGGGACGTGGTTCCAGAAAAGCCGCCCTCCACCTCCTCCCAGCTCGACTACCTCCCCTCCCCCATGCCCTCGCCGGAGACCAGCCGCAAGCACAACTCAGGTGAGCCCCGTCACCTGTTCCTGGACGTGACTACTCATGACAGCGCGGATAATCCAGCCAGATTAGCATGGGGATGTTTATGCCTTGCAGGGCATGGCACTGGACGTGTGCATTGAATGTTTTACAGAGCTTCTCCCTTACGTTCTGTTTGATCGTATCGTACAGTGGAAGGTTAACTGCTGTTGCTTTTTTTCTAGATTTCCATGGACTCTCCGATGAAGAGGGCTCCTCCGAGGTCTTTCTCACCACAGACAGCGACTACGACTCCAGCCGTGCCCAGAGCCCCCGTGAGCTGGACCTGCTGCCCTCCTCGCCGTGTTCCTCGACGGCTGAGCCGGGCGGCTTCCTCCGCGAGAGCGTGGGCGGGGTTGGGGGCGGGGTCGGGCTGGGCACCCTCAGGGACTCCACCCCGGACGTGCTGCAGGCCTCGGAGCCGTCGCCGGGCGAGCCGGGCGAACGGCGGCGCGCGACCGAGCTCTTCGACAGCGACTTCATCCTGCCCAGCAGGCAGATCGAGCTGCTGCGCATCACAGAGAAGAGGCAGGCCTTCTGCGTGCGCACCAGCAGCCTGGAGTTCCCCTCCGCCCAGCCCTCCGCCTCCCCCGCCTCCTCCCCGCACCGCCGCTGGCACCGGCCCTCCTCCGTGGACCGCTGCTGCCCGGCCGAGCGCTGCCACCAGCCGCCGCCCGCCCGCACCCTCTCGGAGGACAGCGGCTCTCAGCGCTTCTCGGAGCCCCAGCACAGCGCCCACAGGAGGGGCTGGCATGTCACTCTAAGGGTGTACCCGCAGTACCGCACGGGCCTGCCCAAGGAGACCAGCGTCAAGGTCTGTGCCCACACCTTCCCCGTGGTTTTAATGCGCATACTCGTGTCCATCCCAATGACCTGCCTGTAAAGGAACTTAGGGCTTTCCTACTTACTACCAATGACCTCATTCACTTATTACATTTAGGATTTATGCGTTAGCTTCTGATTCTACTGACTGATATTCAGTTGAGGTTTGAGTGTGAGTTTACATGGGTGACTGCATTTGGCAAACCAACTGGTTATGATATTTGTTTAGAGCAGAAGTGACCAACCCTTGTCGAAAAATGGGTGCAGGTTTTGTTGTAGCCCAGCACTGACACCTGATTAATAAACTAATCATGGTCTTTCATTGAGACCTTGAAAAGTAAGATCAGGTCAGACGTGGAGGACAGCTATCGCTGGTATTTCTTGAACCGTACACTCAGAAAAAAGAGAGAAAAGAGACTTTATGGCATTAAAGATTGTGCTGTAGATAAGGATGCAATCAATACAATCTTTAATGCCATACAGTTTCGTTTCTCTCTTTTTTCTGAGTGTGCAGTTCAAGAAGTACCAGCTATTGTTGGCCTTCGTGTTTGCCGAACCAGTACTTTGTCATCACATACTGTGCACAAGGCTTTTTTTCCCTCCTTTTTTCAAGTAAAATCAGGTGTCGTAGTAAAACATAAACCTGCTCCCACACTGGCCCTTTGTCGGATAAGCTTGGACACCCCTGGTTTAGAGCGAAACCCTCTCGCTGACCTTTGCCCTCTCCTCCCCCTCAGCTGCGTGTAACACAGCGCACCTCGGCGCGGGAGATGGTCCGCCTGGTCGTGCAGGAGATGAACGAGGTGTCCCAGAGGCTGCTGGGAAGCCCCGAGCAGTTTGTGTACCGGGAGGACCAGCTGGAGCACTTCGGCCTGGTGCTGGTGCTGGAGGACAAGGAGAAGTGGCTCCAGGACGACTTCCGGCCCCTGGAGCTGCAGAACCCCTGGCTGCGGGGCAGGCTGTGCGTGCGGGTCAAGGAGTACTCCCCCCTGGCTCTGCAGTTCAGCCGGGCCACCACCGTGTGAGGAGCACCGGGGCAGTCCTCCGCCTTCCCACCATCCCCCCTGCTCTGGCCGTCGCACTTCCTGCAGATAGGGAGCCTCTCCTCCCTGGAGGAGCGAGCTCTGCTCTCAGAGGCACACAGAAGGGCCAGAGGGAACCCAGGCATGTCCCTGCCTCTCTCTGTGACAGATTCTCCTGAATCCTTTCACATGTATCACACAGACCAGCACTGTTGCTGCCAAGCATCGTTTGCTTTGTATCTGTTGTTCCACGCACGCTGCAGTGAGATATCCTGTTAAGCTCCTCCTCCTCGTATGCTTCCTTTCGCTTTCTCATCTGGACACCAAATGGAGAAAAAAAAGTTTTCCAAATAAAAGTTGGGACTGTTAAAAAGGATGTGATTTTCCAAGTCATTGCAAAGAAGACTGAAGTAATGCCATGTCGGCATTGATAATAGCATATGACAAACATGTGCGCCGTCAACAGCATGTGACACGGCCAACCAACAGGCACCTACGCAGCACAGCAGAACAGCAAGTACGTGTCTTTTCTCATGAGATCCTTCGTCATGGAACTGGAGGAGATTTTGGCGGCAGCTGGAGGCTCATCGCCCTGCACATCCCGCAGATCCCTGCAGCTTTTCCCGAGGAGAGCCGTGGGGGCTGGTGTGGCCGTACAGGCTCCTGTCCCCACACCAGCCAGAGCCATGTTTGCTCACCCTCAGTGCAGGACGCCGCACTGCCTCTGTGATCATTCTTCCGACGAGAGAGCCAGAACCATTTCACACTCACGCGAAACACGTGTGCGATGCAAACAGCGGACGAGCGGGGCTGAGTGCAGAGAGAACACGTGCGGGAGCCTGGCAGAGTCTACTGAACGTCTGAGGCTTTTTAATATGTTGTCCGTTTCGCAAAATTCAAAGGCTTGAAAGTGACAAGACCGGATTCTTGTGTTGAACACATACAAAGAGCAAATAGAACAAAAAAAAAGAGAAGCAATACTCTTCTTCCGTGAATATTTTTTTTTCTCATTTCTTGAGATTTATTAAGGAGCTTGTATTCTTCCAGAACTTTTTTTGATGACTTTGACAATGTACCATGCTGTACTGATCGTCAGTCTAGAACCGTGCTGTGCTTTGTGTCTTATGGACCAGTGGTATTCAAGTTGCACCAGTTCGGAGTGATTGTTACTTATGTTTTGTTATTCTATCTGTATGTACTTCCATCAGTGGTCCGATGAAGTGAAAAGCCAAAGTCAGTCTCTCCTCACAGAGATGGCTAAGGCCTGAAAACCAGCCCACATTTACAAATATGCTGAGAGAGGCAAGGCAGTTTTGTTTATTCTGACTTCCAAGAGCCTTGTGTTTACTTGTATTGGTCCAATAGGAAATAAGTCTTCTTAACTGCTGTTGTTTTATTTGTAATAGAAGAGTCCTGGTTTCTCTGGCACAGTTTTATCATTGTGTTAGAGCTTGGGGATATCTGTTTACTCACTCTTTGCCACAGATTTTACAAGGGCAAACAGCAAGAACATGCACACACAAAATGTACTTTAGAGACCAAGAAGACAACAAAGTAATAAGGGGAAACATAATCTGTCCAAACTTTGTGTACAAAGAATAAGTAATGTTTTCCCTTGGTAACATAACAGCTTCATGGTTATGTACAGTTATTAAACTGGTCCAGTGTGTGTTTCAGGGCTACATGTACAAAAGATAGAGGTCTTTCTGAGGTATTTAACCTTCAGATTCCCTTACCAATTAAAAGGAAAAAAAAGCCCCTTTTAAGGATCAAGTGGCAGAAAAACTGGGGAAAAACTCATGAAGGAAACATAGCGTCATTTTTAAAAGTCTATTTTTATTGAACAATAAATGAATATTATAAAAGAGTTCGGTTGGGCTGATGGTCTCTTTCAGAAATGATGGCAAGTCTTGAAGGAAGTCTCAGAGTTCACACTTATCTCTTTCCTTTAATCAAAAGCAAAAAGTGGGGGGACGGGGGGGGGGGGGTTTACGTTTGATGCACAGATTGTCTTAGAAGTGCTACATTGGATAAACAAATTGTCACATGTTGAACAGGGGTAATGGACTCGCCTGGCAACCAGACATCAGAAATTACACACGAGCAACGTGAATTATTATCAGGGAAGGATGGGATGCGCGGATGTTGAGAGAGAGACCGCACACACCGCTCCTCCCAACGATGTGCCACGGGGTAATTACAGTGATGAGAAGGTGCGCTTCCACCGAATGACAGGAAGGGCATATCCTTAAGGGAAAGCCTTGCACTGGAAAGTTGACAGTCCATAACACTGGAGTGACTTTTATTAGCCGATTGTACACTTTGGGGCTGATGTCATAAATCTGTCACGTCTCTCTAATGATTGGTCACCTTTCTCCGGCCCCAGCATTAAAATGAGCACCTCAGTCTAGACTCTGCCCCCTGGTGGAGAGCAGTGTGCTAGTATGGCACTTGGTTTATTACGTATTGCACAACTATCTGTCAGGTGAATCAACAAACCAAATAGCCCGCCCCCCCCGCCCCCCCCACTTAGAAAAATATGGGCTACTGACCTTACTGGCTGCACCTCATTGTAAAAGTGCCATTCATTCACTGTAATTCAATTCTCTCTGTTTCACTGACAGCCATCTGCCCCTTGCACCCTCTCTTCAGCCGCTCCTGTCTTGTGATCTTATGTATGGCATTTGGATCGGTTTTTTGAGGCTAGTGGGCTAGAAGAGGGAAATACCACCACTGCAAAGGAGTAGAGCTTTAAAGGCACTATGTTTTTACCCCTGGGGACAGAAAAGGATGCCTGCTTTTCTCTCAAGTGACTGTGTTCAATTCTAAACTCACAAACACACGATTGCATCCATGTGCACACACAAACACACACACTCACGCCTGCACCTTTAAGAGAACTCCTTAACCATTTATCGACAGTAACTTAAGAATTGCCCTGGAATTCTGACACCTCCTAATTTTAACATGAAGACTCGGGGAAGAGCCGTTCTAATTTTAGGCCCCGGCCATGTCTAAATACTTTTTAAAAAAACATTCCAAAAAGTCCATGAATAGTGGCGATTCACACTCATTAAAGAAATTTGGAGCAGGTATTTCACCTCTGTCTTGAAAGGCTCAAATGCCTGCAGCTCACTCCAGGGTCATTAAGTCTTGAGCTTTTTAAAAAAGCAAAACAGGCATTTTATTTGATGAAATTCAGAGATAAGTTAAAACTGTTGGTCCCGGCCCACATGAAAACAAATTCCTGGTGCCTGATTAAAACCAACCTGAACTCAGGAAGCACAGATAATCCAAAACCGAGATCCGATCATCTGATCCACCTGCTCCCAGGAAATGGGCATAACCTGAGCCTCTAGCATTCTTATTTAGGAGGCTTTTCACAAACTCCTGACCTGAGACATGATCCCTGCTGCATTTCCCATTCTAAGCCTGAGAGGCGATCCTCGCTGCTTCCACAGTTCCCCAGGAGATAATCAGAGGGTGGGACCTACGGCCTGCGGCCCGTAGAGACGCCGCAGTTCAAATTAGGTAAGGTACCTGCCTTTCAGTCCCAAACACCCCTACAACATCTGTTTTATTGAAAAAGCTTTTTGTCCATTGAGTTCAATGTAATTACGCTTCAACATGATTGCAGAAAGTCAGACTGAGCCCACAGGACCACTGTTGTTTTGGGTTTATTTGTGGATGTTTTAACTACTGCTGGTTTAAGGCTAGAAGCTACATGACTGGTCTATGATGTCATACAGCATGTATTTATATTGCGCTAGTGATGTCATGATTGCAGGACCTCACTTGGCACTGGTAATTCCTTAAGCCTCATACAAGAGTATGCCAAAAACACTGTGCCCACAGTAAGAAATATGCATTGCGGAAAACCGTACCATATGGTATACTGCAGGGTAGTCAGGGTCCAGCTCTTTTAAAGAACCTCCAACAGAAAACCTCCCTTTCAGCAACCCATTAAGGCTTTTTAATGGGCGGCTGAGGCGTCACAGAAAAAGTCACATCATTAAAAAAAAAGTGTTGGTGGGGGCAATGAGAGGAGGCGCACCTCGAGCTGGCATTAAGAAGCCGACGATAAGGACAGAGAAGCCTGCAGGCGCGCTGAGCGTCACCATCGGCTTCCACTCCTTCTGACCGAGAGGAAGTGCAGGCTCGGGGTCGAGGGGATGGCGCCGGGCCAGTGCGCTCCGTTTCATCAAGTCAGCGCTGTCGGCAGAGCTGGGTCAGAGGGCCGGTAATTCTGTCCTCAAAACGCTTCTGAACAAGAGAATGACGTCCAGCAAGAGGGATGTGAGACAGGGAGGAGAAGGGAGGGTGGCCATTTTACAGACAATATGTTCAGCCATATTTGCTGATAGAGCCCACAGGGGCTTTAAAAAAAAAAAAACATAATAACATATGCATTTTTTGAAACTGATTCAATGACTGTTTAGCATAAACAGGCACATCACAACGCCAATGAATATTTCAGTCACATTGTTTTGACCGAGCAGCAGAGAGTTTGAGGTTCGAGAGAAGTGACATTTATAAATATATATACACCGAAGCTTGTTTATAAAGAAACCATAGGTTTGCTGACAGAAGTTAGGACTCCAGTGTAGCTCACACTGATCACCTGTTTCCCCAAAACTTCGCCCTAACGCTGTCAGTGAAGAAAAAAAAACATTCAGTCCATAGATTACTGCATCACTCTGCTTTCTCCCTAAGGCCTATAAACCTTTAAAGCACCTATAAAACACTTGGCAAGGGCTTTTTGAAGTTTTTATGAAGATCTGTCTTTATTGTTCCCCAGAGATGAGCCCAGCTCCACTGGCGCCTCTGAGCTTTCTGTAAGTGCCAGTGAATTTGGAGGAAGAAAAGGGGGGAGCAGGGGAGGGCTGAGGGGTGAGGGGGGGGCGGGGGGCTGACGGCTGCGAGGGGAACATGGTATTTGCAGAGGTCCCAAAGAGGGATGAGGAGAGGGTATCGGCAGAAGCGAATGTCTGTGTGTGAGTGTCTGTGCTCTGGGGCGCTCTCTCTCCCTCCCGTCTTTTTACGAGGCCACGGGACAGACCCAATCCGTCCCTGTGTCTGCGAAATGCTGTCTGGGGCTTTTCTCTCAAGGATCCCTCACCACATACAGTATAAGTACATTCCTCGCAGGCCCCGCTCGGCGTCCACGTGACATTAAGAAAACAGAGACAGAAGCCGCGAAAAAAGAGCTTTTAAACTAATAGTAATATTATGTTTGCATACAATACTCATTCGGGTTTTTGTTATTCTTATTACTGTATTTCATAGGAGCTGAAAAAAATGTGTTAATGAAAAATATTGTGATCTCACAAGATGCAATGCATTATATTGTATTGGTCTGCTAACTTCATTAAGGCTACGCCATATGTCTGACCATGTCCAGCCACAAAGAGTATATATAGGATAAATAAATAAATCACTGATTATAGACTGGGCCCCACCTATTATGAATAACAGACAGAGAAAAACATTACAATAAGTCTTGCAAAACGAGACATATATGAAGTTAGCGTTCTGTTCATGTAGCGGAAAATGAATCATGCCAGACCCCCCTCAATGAACTTAATCCCGGCGGCAAAGGACTCTCTCAAAGGAACAGTTGGCAAATGGAAGCGCATTAAAAGTAATTTTCGACATGCAGCACGAAACCTCGGGGTCTATGGAATGCTGTCAGAAAGAGAGAAACTAACATCCCAGAGGTGCAAAAAATAAGTTTTCTTTTAGTGCGCACACCTCATAAACTCACTTGAACAGTCACGTTCCAGAGACCATGAAATTACCTTTGGTATGTTACAACATTTAAACTGCGCAACAAAGTTTAGCTCGAAGCGTAACGCAGACGTCAGTGTTCACCGTGCTCACCTGGCCACCCCAGTTGAAAGTCACTTCTTTCCAAACATGAAGGTAACTATTAAGTGCACGTTGCTATTGAAGCAATTGGATATTCCATATGTTACCGGATAACATCTGTTGTCAGCTTCAAACAAGTATAAAATTAAATTGTTTAAAGTGTCACTTCGTAATTCAGCTAATTATCCCCGTATTTTAGTTTTACGTCGCCATCGGAAAGGAAGCAATTTGACCTCAGGAAACGAAAACTGAAGCAGGTAGGTAAGCCTATAAAAATCTGTTTATACAGTAATTAAGAAATGCGTATACTCTGGGTTGGAACGACTGAAACCGATCCCTCAAAAATATTTTTGTTTTGTTTGTTTTTTTAAACAAAAACACTTGCTTAATTTTAAAATGGTGGAGGCGTCAACGGCCAATATTAACCCAGCGTCACCTTAAGCGCCAGTATATTATATAGTATACGGTATTCTACTTTTCTGTTGTTCAGCTTGTGTTAAAATAAATTTAACGATGAACAACACGACAGTGCAACCCCCCCTTATAAGAAAGTATATAACTTTTCTGAAAATAGCGTTAAAGCGCAGTTGGCTCAGTGCAACTGTAATTATGTGAATGTAATGCTTTAATATGCATAATAAATAATTAAAATGTAATGTAAAATTGCAATATAAAAGCTGTTAAAATTTTTGGCATATTAAAATTAAGTTTTTATGATACAAATCATAGAAATGTACCACCTGTTCCAAATGCCTGTCCAACCTAATTATTTCTTGTCTTATTATAACCCATGTATGCCTTTAGTATTGATGTTGTAAATCAAAGTCGGAGGAGCTCTGAAAAAACACAGTATTGCTCATCTTATATTCAGATGGGAGGAGAATATGATGGATTGGTTCAATGTTGGAACTGGCAGCGCTGGCAAGATCTGACAGAAAAGGGAAACAACCACTTTAATTAAAACCTTCCTTTTAGATTTGCCAGGAGGCCTGGTGATTATCTGGAAGTAAAACATTCAAGTGCTACAACAACCGGGGGCTTAACGAAACAAACAGGAGGAATCATTTGGCATATTTTCTCTTACAAAAACTCAAGTTTTACCCATTTTTCCCTTAGTTACATTGACAAAAAGGTCCCATTCACTGATAGCCATTTTAAGAGAGTTTAAAAATGCATTGTAATAAGGATGATGATGCCAAGGAAGGGATGGGAATTTGAAATTCACTGGCAGGACACCACTGAGATTGTGGGAGTTCAGGGAGGGTACCATTTAAAGCTGGGGGAACTTGGCGGGCGAGCTGTCGGACAGTCCAGAGCGTCTGAATGAAGCAGCTTGTGTGACAGATCCGGTTTACTGGTACCTCTAACTGGTGTAATCTCAAACCCCCACCCCTTTTGTTTAGGGGTGATGTCATGCCTTTGAAAAGAAGGTTCCTTTTAAGTTTGCGGAGAGTTTTCATCAAGCGGCGTAGGACTGGCATCGCGGGCGCTGGGCTGAATGGAGGCTCCCTGCCGGTCTAGCCCCATTAGGCACGCTCCAACCACAGCATCAAAGCAGCGCTCTCTTTCTCCCCGCGTTGTTGTTGTTTTTTAAATATGATCACTCTGATGGATGGAGTGATGATCTGGGAGTCTCTGGCGCAAGTGGCAGGCTCCTCTATTGTTATGTGCCAGTGTGGTGCTGTGTCCATATCTATAGAAACCAGGGGAGACGCCAAAGGCATGCTTTCATCTCTGAAACCAGCACACACTAGTAATAAGAGGTCAAATCAACTCCCGACATACTCTCTCTCTCTCTCTCTTTCTCTCTCTCACTCTCTTTTTCTTCCCCCTCTCTCTCTCTCTCACCAGAACACATACACTCACTGTCTTCTTCCTTTACACTCTCATACCCCGTCTGTATGGGACACATGCACAGCACTGTGCAAATGCAGAATTGTGTCTTATTTTATCCCCAAGCGCTCACAAACCGGGAAGGCCAAGGTGCACATTATATTTATTTCGGGCGAGTACGTTATAAAAGGACCACAGTTTTTAAAGGTTACGGTGCTGTTTATTTAGCAAACGAATCTTAATTTGCGAGTTCGGGTCATTGTTTACAAAGCTATCCGGATTGTGGCTTACACGGTTCGTTAAGTTGTTTATTTCTTCTGGAGAATTAAAGAGTTACTGTCACCGAAGCACTGTTTTGACGCCTACCCGTCAGCCCCTGATGAAATCGCAGTATAACCTGTGTTGACTGTGCTGTCAACAGGTTAATTTGGTTATTCGTGGACAATATTTGTTCAGGATATAGTAAGAGCTAGCGTCTTGGTCACAATGACTTCCATGCAGACTCGGAGCGAACCCCTTACAGTGCACAATCACATGCTACATAGGATTACAGTGTTAAGAGTAAACATTCGCACGCTCTCGACACATTCCTTATCAAGTGTGGCTCTGCACTTTGTGAACCATTTCGCTCTTGCGGACAGCTCTGCGCGTTCCTTGTTACCGGCGATGTTCCGCGCGGTGATGCTGCGGCGCCCGGTCATACTTTTATGTTTTCCAAAGCCGAACCCCGTCCGTTTAACGTCATCACCCAAGCGATACGCTGATATCTCCTCTGAGCCGCCCGTGCTCCGTGTCTGATGCTCTGGGAGTCGCGAGGGACGCGAGCGTCGCCGTGTCCGGGAGAAGAAAGGAGGACGGGGGGGGCCGTCAGACAATTGCAGCCGGGCAAACAGGGCCTGGAGCCAGGGAGAAAGGAGCGGGTCATTTCCACACACAAACAGCAGCCAGCTGTCCTGTTAGCACCTGCGTGCGAGCCGGCGGGGAGGGCGCGGCGTCTCGGGCGTCTCGGGCGCTGAGACGCCCAGACGGGAGCGCGGGGAGAGAGAGAGAGAGAGAGAGGGAGAGAGAGAGAGAGAGAGAGAGAGGGAAGGTCACCGCGCGCCCGAGACGGGGCGACGGGGACTTTAACTCGGCTCCGCGGCTGCACCCCGTCTTTAATTACGCCGGGGGGGTGGGGGGTGGGGGGCACGGCGGCCCTCGTCCCTTTTGCGCGCCGCGGCGTTTCCCCCCGTACCCCCGAGACGTTTCCAGCGGGCGCCGAGTTTCAATATCGCGCCCCGCGCTTCTGGTTTATGGAGATTTATGGGCTCCTGTTAGGCAGCGTGTGGAGCAGTGGCTATCGCCCCAACACTGAAGAATTGTTGTGTGATTTCACCATAGCAGTGCATAAATCATTTTAATCTTTAACAAAGTTTCAATTTATTACATTTTATTTATGGAACTCTTGCTTATGGAAGACCGCGACCCAATGTTGGTAAATAAAGACCTTTTATGTGGCTCTAAAAAACAGTAACTGTTAATGTTAACTAATCAAAAAAGGTTGTTTGGTGGAATTTCCACTGTGATGCAGTCAATTCCGTCGTCTATCATTGGTTAATAGTTGCTACCTTCATTACTGGTGCAATTCATGCTTTTACTAATTAACTACCTCTCCCTTTGATTGACTTGTGCTGGGGTGCATTTTTCCCCGCCCATCCCCCGCACTTTGAACAGTGTTTATGCTTTGTCCTCCGCCGGTGGAAAGACAGATGCCTGCTCCCCGCACTTAAAACAATGTGGCTGCTCTCCCCCTCTCGGCCGCCCAGCCGCTCATCTCCAGCAGCTCGTCTGGCGCACGGAGGTAGACGCTGTTATAGCCCTGCGGCTCCAGGGTCCTGCGGCTCTCGATTAGCGAACCAGTGTGAGTCAACAGCTGGTACATCCCCTGGGCTCTCCTCTCCCCCAGACAGGCACCTAGGCCCACCCTGCCTGCTTGCACCCCGGCGAGACATTTCCCAAGAGTTTCCCATCATGCTCGGCATCCGCCCTCCTCCGCCCGCCCGCCCGCCCCCGGCGGCGCGCTCTCCCGGCAGCGAGGGCAGGGAGGCTGCGATTTGTACTTGGCTGTCATTGCTGGGCCACTGCACACCCTTACGAGGTGTGGGCTGCCCCTCCGTAGGCTTAGCTGCCTGTGGAATTGCCAACAGGACCATGGTAATACTAACAACAGCATGTGGAAGAGGAATGGGGAATAACATTTGGGCTCCCTTATTTTTCTGTCAAAGCCAATGGTGTGTCTGCGAAAGATTCTATTTATTTTACTTCGGTTGCTTCCAATATTGTAAAATGTCTGAGTGGTTATGCACCACAGGGATGGAAAGAGATAAATATTTGAAGCCCTGCTCCTTGTATTGAAGTGTAGAGCTGTACGCGAATACTGGAGGGTGTGAGCGTGAATGTTTATACTGCTATTTCTCCAAAAATTCCACGATAGAGATATAACAAGTTACTAACAAAAACCTATTGAGCAAGGTGGTAACGGGCTGGGCAGCAATGATGTCATTGTGCTATATGGAAGACCAGAAGGACCACCTCCCTGATGGTAGGAATACAGTTGTCCTTCTGTTGTTCCAGAAAGACGTGATCGTTTTAATTCCATTTCAAAAAAAAAGAGAAGAGAGAGAGAAAGCAGCTCTCTAGCCTTCCCTCGTCCCTAGCAGGCTGGAACTCGCAGCAAATTAAAAAGGAGAGGAACACTCGAATTGCCCTTGGAAATTCCTCTCCTTTTTTTGTTTTCTAAGACTTGAATACGAGCAATC